>NC_043703.1:71547330-71555928 GCF_006229205.1 Suricata suricatta | reverse complement strand
GGGGTGCCTGGGTGGCTCAGTCGGCTAAGCCTCCGACTTCGGCTCAGGTCAGATCTCACGTTCATGGGTTCGAGCCCCACGTCAGGCTCTGTGCTGGCAGCTAGCTCAGAGCCTGGAGCCTGTTTCTGATTCTGTGTCTCCTTCTCTCTCTGACCCTCCCACCTCATGCTTTGTCTCTCTCTGCATCAAAAATAAATAAAATATTAAAAAATAATAATAATGTTTAAAAAAAAGAAACTACTGTATTGTAAATGACGGAAAATAATTGCATATGTTAAAAAAATAAATTGTATAAAAAAATAACAAGGGAAACTTGAGATCTTAAAAACGAGGAGGAGTTAACTAGGTAAAGATCAAGGTATGGAAAGAAGTGAAGGAAAGAGCAGCCTGTGCAAAGGGACTGGGGTAGGAGGGCACAAGGTCCTCTCTAGGAAATGAGAAAAAGCCCAGGGATGGGAATGCAAAGAGCAAGAGGCAGTTCCTGGAAGGGTGAAATTGGACAGTGAGGTGGGGGCTTAGTGCTGAATCCGGTTGGCTGGATTAAGGATTTTTAAGCAGAGGGCTCACTCAATCAGATTTTTGGTGGGTTTTTTTTAAAGTTTATTTATTTTGAGAGAGAGAGAATCCCCAGCAGGCTCTGCGCTGCCAGCACAGAGCCCAGCAAGGGGCTTGAACTCACAAATCATGGGATCCTGTCGAGCCGAAATCAAGAGTCGAACGCCTAACTAACTGAGCCACCCAGAGGCCCCTCAGATTTGTGTTTCGAAGGACTCACCATGGCGGCAGTACAGAAAATTGATGCAACGGAAACCAGAGAGGTCAGAGGGGCCCAGCTCACCGGGCCCCTCACTGCAGTGGGGACCACACTGCTTGTGCTCCAGAAAGCTCTCACGGGTACAAGCCTGGATGGAGAACCAACTCCTTCCTGGTATGATCCAAGGGTCACAGCAAGGGGCCCCTTCACTCTGCGAAGAAAGTTCTCTCATCTGCTTGCTGCAGAGCCGGGATCCTTCAGGAAAGACATCCCCTTTGGGTTTAAAACTACACCCTCTGACACAATGCCAGTGTCACTGCAGGATGAATCCTCCAACTGAACAGCAGACATTGACAAGTTACCGTTACCGGAAAGCTTACTGACTAAGCACGTTCCAGCGGATGGCAGTCTCCAGGGAACGTTTTGCTAGGGGGCGAGTGGATCAGCCTTGGCTGCAGGAAGGCAGGGTGCCCATGAGTTTTTTGACGGTCCGGGAGGATTCAGGACACTTGGATGGTGGACAGAGAAGGAGGAGAAACGGGCTGAAGGAGAGCCTTAATCCTTCAAGCCTTTATAATCACTATCTCTATTTTACCCATAGCCACATTTCAGAGAAATCTAAGCCACTTGCATCAGGTCACACACCCTGAATACAGAGTCAAGACACAAAGGGGTCCCCCCGCCTCCCAGTTCTGGACCTGGTGCTGCATTCCACTTCAACAACTGGCCAGGAGCCACTTTGAAGAATCCAAGCCGTGGCCCCGTGGATGCTGAGCTGTGAGGCTGCGACCCACATACCGTCCCCTCAGCAGATGATGGGCACACAGTAGAAGGACAGTGGACACTTACTACATGAGTGAGTCTCCTCACATGGGAAAGCACAGACACGTGCTCTGTAAATAGCAGGACCCTGAATCTTCAGGGGAGTTTTAATAGCTTCAGTCTCCATAATGAAAAAGTTGCTCAAGCGCCCCCCCTCGAAAGGCAAACCCTACTGTCAGGGGCTGTGGGTGAGCCCCAAAGCCTTCTTACCCCACACTGAGTCACTAAATACAATACAGCAGTGACCAGACTAGACAAGGAGGCTGCTTTTGTACCAGTAGGGGAAACAAATCCCAAAAGCATATAAATAAACAAGATAGTTGTAGACTGCCAAAGGAAATGGGTGTATTATAGTTTTGAACTTGTTGAAGAGCCATTTTCAGTAGGAGAGTGGTCAGTGGAGCTTTCCCTGAGAAGAAATATCTGGAGGATTTTCAAATAACAAGGAGATGGAGGTGACAAGAGCAGGAAGAGGGGCAATTAGATGCAGAGGGCTCAGCATGGGCAAAGGCCCTGGGGCAGGGAAAGAGTTTAGCAAAGCAAGATAGAGAAGAAAGGCCAATCTGGCTGGAGGCTAGTGCAAAGCAGAGCTCCAGGTACTTATGGAGACATAAGTAGAGATCATAAGTAGTCTTCAGAGGAGGGTAGGCACTGAGATTTCATGCGGAGGGCAAGATCACCAGAAAAAATTACTCTTCTTTGGCTAGTTCATAACAGGGGAGAAAAATCACCTGATTTGTTTCTAAAAGGCTGCTCTGAGGAGAACAGCATGCAAGGCAGCGAGGTTAGAAGCCAGGAGGCCAGTTAGGGGAGAGATGACCATTCAGGGCCGAGCTAAGGGCAGCCTGAGTGGGGTTAACAGCTGGGAAGGGGGTAGAGGGTAGTGACCAGGGTTTGCTTTGAGGAGGAAGCCAATACTTGCCGATGGACTGTGAGGCCAGGAGCAGAATCCTAGGTGCCTGGGCAGTCATGGTCCAGCCATCTACTAAGATGGAGAAAACTAGGTTGGAGGGTTCAGAAGGGAGGGGGTCACTCAAAGAGTCCATTCTGGCCATGGTATGTTGGAGAGGCGCAGCAGACATTCAAGCAGAGAGCTTGAAGAGCCATGACATCCACATCCTTGGTTCTGTTAGATCTTCACGAGCCCTTGCATGCGGGGCACTGCCTAGGGTGCGGAGGAGTCAGCAACACGCAGGGGAGGAAGAGCCCTGTCCTCACGCAGCTTAGGCCTCAGGGAGAGCAGATGGCCACTGGCCTTGGAGATAGGCCCGAGTGTCAGATGAACCCTACAGGAACGAGGAGGCAGAGCAGTGGAGGGGGAGGCACTGGGTCTGAACTAATACCTGAGTCGTGAGAAGGACCGGGCCACAGCGGGGAGGAGTGAGCCCGAAAAGCATGGGGCCTTAGAGGGGCAGAACGGAGACCAGTGCCTCAGCGGGAGGTGAGCAGGTGTCATGCCAGATGCAGGGCCACAGTCAGGGGCTGGGGTTCATGGCTGTGGGAAGGGGCTGGGGTTCACGGCTGTGGGAAGGGGCTGGGGTTCATGGCTGTGGGAAGGGACTGGGGTTCACGGCTGTGGGACGGGAGGCTCCAGGAGGCTTGAAAGCAGGGCACTGACACAGGGGGACTAGACTGCGGGCAGATCACTCTGGATGCAGGTAGAGAGTGCACTGCAGCAGGGAGGGAGACTGGGGGGCCCCACAGATCTGGGAGTGAGATGCCCAGGCTTGGGCGGCACTGGCCATCAGCGGGCTGGGAAGCATTGGTTTCAGGGGTATTTTGGAGGCTGAGCTGCTCCATAAACTGGCTGGGGGGAACGTGGATAGCCCTTGGAGAGTCCTCAGAATGGCAATGTGAAGCCCTGGGCCGAACGGACCAGGGAAGAGGATTGAGGACTGCCGTGGAATGTTGGGGTTCAGCGTCCCTGGGGGAGGAGGAGGAGGAGGCTCTGGGAGGCAGGAGGGAAGGAAAACTCACGGGGTCTGCAGTCTAGATGGAGCACTTTGGCCGGCTAACATTTGGGGCTGACGGTGCTGCGGGGTGCCCTGTTGCACATCGTAGGATGTTTAGTGGCATCCCTGGGGCCTCTGCCCACCGGATGCCAGTAGCACCCCCCTGTCCCACAGCTGGGACCACTGATAATGTCTCCGGACACTGCCGAATGTCCCTTAGGGTGTGAGACTACCTCTAGTCAAGAACCATTTAGTTGGAGAGAATGGCAGGCAGCAAGAGAGGCAGCAACACCAGAGGGTGAAGACTGCAGGCTCGGGACTCAGACCACCTGGGCCCCAACCCACTACCTGGGGGATTTCAACTCATTTAACTTCCCTTTGCCTGAGTTTCCTGATCCGTGTGTCAAGATCTGAGTGTTGCCTCGCTCAGAAGGCTATAGAGATCATTAATTGTGTTAATGTGGTAAAATGCTTAGAATAATGCCTGGCACATTGTTAAGAGTAAGAAGTTGTTTTATAGAGTGCTGTGATGGACATGAATAGAGAGTGCGCACGCTCATGAGCACACACGCGCGCGCGCGCGCACACACGATACTGCAGCCCTTTTAGCCGAGGCTGCCATGGTTAGGGGCAGGAGACGTGCGGAGAAATTAACCGGAGAGCTAACACTGAATGCCAAGTTAGGAGCTGGGCATTATCCGAGGTTGATCAGAAGCCACAACAGGTGTTAAGCTAACAAATGACGTGAGCAGATAGAACATGGAAAGATCATTCTTGCTGGAAGGCATCTTGAGGAGACCTAAGCCATCTTGGCCACTCATTCCCGAGCCTCCATGAGGCTCAAGTGTCTCCTTATTGGCGGGCTATCCTGCCCATGTCTTTGGTTGACTCTTCTCTACTCACCTCTTCTCCCGCCCCTAGAATTTTCTCCTTCCTTTACATTCTCTTCACTCCCCTGGCTTTAAAAGCCACTGCGTGCTAAGGACTCCCAAAGTGATTCATTCATTCATTCATTCATTCATTCTATAGACCTCTGAGGCCAGTTATTTGCCAGGAATTGTTCCCTGTACTTGGGCAACAACAGTGCACAAGACAGACAAAACTCTTGCACTTCTGTTCTTGGAGGAGAGACAGGAAATCAACAATAAACATGACAAATAAGTTGTCTGTTGTGTATGTACATATTACCAATGGTGATGGATGGCATAGGGCAAAATCATAGACCGTTGGTGGCAAGGGTGCAGTTTTAAACACGGTGGCTGAGGAAAGCCTCGCTAAGCAGGTGCAGTCTGAGAAAGGACCCAAAGCAAGTGAGGGAGCCAGACACGTGGATCTCTGAGCAGCAGCGACCCGGGCAGAGGGAGAAGTCAGTGCGACAGCCTTCTGTAGGACTGCACCTGGAGCGTCAGAAGGAACCAAGGGTGCCACTGAGTGACAGAGGACGATCTGAGGCTCACATGGGGGCCCCAGGTGACCCCCAGGATCACAGCCCGGCTTCCCACTTCAAGAAAAACAGAGGGGCGCCTGGTGGCTCAGTCGGTTAGGCCTCCGGCTTCGGCTCAGGTCAGATCTCACGTTCGTGGGTTCGAGCCCCGCATCAGGCTCTGTGCTGACAGCTAGCTCAGAGCCTGGAGCCTGCTTCCGGTTCTGTGTCTCCTTCTCTCTCTGCCCCTCCCCCTCTATGCTCTGACTCTCTCTGTATCAAAAATAAAAAAAAAAAAAAAAAGAAAGAAAAACAGAGCCACCACCTGTGGGCCAGACAGTGAGAGTCAGCCTTCCGGCTGAGTCCCCTTGTCCAATCTGTCACCAAGCCCCCCACTTCCACCTCCTAAATGTATACTGAACCCACCCTTCATTCTTCCCCGCTGCGCCCGCCTCTCTCTGGGATCTTCCAAAGCCTCCTCGCCAGGCAGCCGATCTCCATTCCACAGTCAGAAGCAGTGTGATCCGGACCCCACACAGAATTCGGACACTGCCTTCCTCAAAACCTCTCCCAGAACTTGATAGTCCTTGACCTCCAAGCTCCTTCCTGAGGCTCCCGAGAACTGCCTTAAGCATCCTCATGACTGAAGCCTGTCCCCACGGCTTCCTGTCCCCTCCTCCCTCCCTGCTCTCCCTGGCCCCCCCTCTCCTTCTCAGACCCAGACTGCTCTTTCCCACCTGCATACGTGTGTCCCTTCTGCCTGTCACACCCTTCCCAGATTTTCTCCTAGCCCCTTACTGCGAATCTCAGCGGACACGTCACCTTCCTGCCACCACTAACTGTCCTGCCTAAACAGCTCCTTCTCTTGTTCTGTGCCATGACGTCATGCTCTCACTCTCTTCACCAGGTTGGTTACACACCTGAGTGTGTCCTTCGCTTCCACTCCACTGTGGCAGGGAAGGCGGGTGCCTGTCTTGTGCATGTGTCCACGCAGCGCTGGCCAGTGCCTGCAGTGCGTAGGAATGCTGGGCACTAACACGGAAGTCAATGAATGAATTGGGGGGACAGTTGCAGATTTAACAGTTGCAAACTGGGGTGATCTGGTCTCTGGAGGTGCAAAGCAGCAGAAGATCCATTTTGGAGAAAACCCATCAGGGCCTGGTGTCTTTCTAGATGTGCCCCAAGAGCCACTCTAAGAAATCATCAGTAGGACAGTGGGGCCAGTCTGGGCCCACTGGGGAGCATCCCCGTACTGTCCAGCTCCTGACACCCACCTCCTGGCTCCTTCCTGCTCCCCCTGCACCCCATGCCCAACCTTTCTTCAGGGCAAAGGGGAAAGGGGCAGAGAGACTCAGCTATGGAAAACACCTCTGGGCTCATTCAGTTCCACATCCAGGCTCCCAGGCCTGGCTCCAGGGGAAGCAGAAACCCGGAGAGGAGACATGATCTGGCCAATGTCACCCACCCACGCATGGCAGAGTGTGGATGAAATCTCGTTTCTTTACCTGTAATCCCTACACCACACCAGCTCTTCTGAAAGACAGCCTTGCCCACAGCCAAAATGTCCTCCCCCGCCCCCGGCTGGCTCGTAGAACTGGAGCCAAGATTTCAGCCAGCTGGCCTAGAGGTGGCTCACTGCCACTATAGGGCAGCCACACCCCCACAGGGGAGGAGTGTCCCCGCTGTGATGGAGCAGGGCAGCCAGGGCCCCAGGGCTCTGCGTACTGACCACAAGTGAGAAGCAAGGCAAACTCTGCAAGGCCAAAGGGGCACGGGCAGCCGGCTGGCAGGGCGTGGAGGGGAAAGCTCCACATTTGGGGGAGCAGAGACGTCCTCTGTCCAGAACAGGGAGCCTGTCCCAGAAGGTGGGGATTGGTACCGGACAGCAGGAGGCTGGAGCCATCATTACTCCTTCCGTAAACATTTGCTCAGAGTCAAATAGGAATTAAGATGCTGAGGTGGGGGGCGGACTTCAGGGGACCCCAGCCCGGAGCAGGTGTACCAACAGACCTAAGGTGACCAGTGTGACTCAGACCTTGACCACACACCCCACCTTGTACTCGCTAGCTCTGAGGGAGTTGGACAAAGAGAATCAGGATAAAACTCTGCTGGACGGGAGGAACCAAGGAAAGTGGGGATGCTTATGCGACACAGACATTTAAGTTTCCGGGGCTGCTCTTCTCACAAGATCTAGAAGGGATCTGAACACCTTCTGTCGTTCACTCGTCCAGCAGATATTTACTGAGCACATAATATATACCGGAAACCACAATGGGCCCTGACAAGGATGGCTGGGTTTACAAAAAGCCAGGAGCCGCCCTGTCCCCTGGCCTCCTGGTCCAGCCACCATCCTGATACTGACTGATATCCACTGTGGAGAGAGTCCTACAGAAAGGCCCTGGAGAAGTGAAATAACAGAGAGAATCAAATCGTTACCCTGAAGGAGTCTGCAGTCCAAGCAACCAAAGGAACCTGAGACATGAAGGGAGGCATGGGAGGCCCCGGGAGGCCACCAAGTTCCCCGTTGACGTGTGACTGCTCTTGCAAGAAGGTTCACCAAGAAACTCGTTAAGTTGCTTTGCTCATGTTGGTCTAGACCAATGGCTACTCTCAGTCGCAGCCCAGACTGACTTAAGCACAAGAGAGAAGCAAGGGCCTTCAGGCACAGCTGCAACCAGCTGTTCAAATGATGACATCAGACGCTGGACCCTCTTAGTTCATTCTTCTCTGTCTCAGTTTCGTCGTCAGGCCCTGAGATGCGGTAAACAGGGGTTCATTCTGAACCTGGGTAAGACGGCCAACAAGGCACTAACCAGGCAGGCTGTCTACAACTGCTAGTCAATGAAGACTACCGGGATCTCTGGGTTTGTACCTTGCCAGCTCCAACAGAAATCCTGGGAGGCACTTTGTTGGTTCCATTTTGCTGTCTGTTCCCTCCAAGCAGGTCACTGCAGCAGCAGAGGCAGGACTCCCTTAGCCAGCCCTGGCTCCCACCAACCCCGCCCCCAGGATCCAGGAGGCTGAAAGCAGGGGACAGGTAGGTCATTGGATGAAACATGGCACAATATTACCAGATATCACTTGAAGAAGAGAAAGGGATACTAACCAGTGGATACCACTTCTGACATAAACTAGAATCGGGAGAAGGCAAAGGTGTCCGGTCCACAGAAAACAAAGGAGAAGATTCCAGAAATCCCAGGGAGGCAGTGAGCGAGGGTCTTCAGGAAGGGAGGGCATGGGGTGGGGGGCCGGGGGGAGCAAGCCAGGGCACCTCAGCCCATGGTTTTCTAAGGGAAACCAGTGCCTTCAGGCCACATGTGTGGGAGCCCGAGTAGCAAATTCTGGAATTGCAGCAAAAGCATGATTTGGAATTCAGGCACATCCAGCTGAAAATGGTATGACTTCGTTGGGGAGGCACTTTCCATCTATGAGCCACAGTTCTGCACTTCATGAGGTTCTTGTGAGGGCGAAGTTAGAAAATATATACCAGCACCTGGCACAGAGTAGAGATTCAAGGTCATGGGAAGAGCTGGGCAGGAGATGGCAGGCATCTAGTTCAGGTCCAGCCACCTGCAGGTGCAAGGAAAGGTGGGTTTGGGTGTTTCCCTTCGGGAAAGTCTCTCCTGGGACAGACACAAAGCTCCCTG
>NC_043703.1:71517330-71542330 GCF_006229205.1 Suricata suricatta | reverse complement strand
TCTGCACCTGCAATGTCAGGGGTCACCAAATAATAAAATGTGGCATCTTTGAAACTGCTCAGTCACGTGAAAAGGGCTGTAATTGAGTAGATCCATTCTCTCAAGCCCCATCAGAGACACACAGCTCAGGGCTGGGGGGGAGGGGAAGAGGGATGGGACAGGGAAGGCAGGGCCAAAAGCAAGCCAGGCTCTGGGAGGGTGCCCTGGGAGCCACAACGGCCTCTGATGTGGTCCCTTGCTTTTGAAATTTGAGACCAAAAATAAATAAATATCCCACACATTCACTCCACACACCCTCGCATACCCACGCTGGCCTCCAGCCTTTGTGAGCAGTTTGACCTGATAAATGCGCTTGGCTGGCATCAAATAGTTCGGCTTTGACCGATCCCATTTAAATATGTGAATTAGTCATGAAGCAGGACACAGCTTGGTGAGCTTGCTAAATTGTTGGACTCTATTGAAGGAGAAGGGAGAAAAAAAGGAGAAAGCCATTCAGCGTTCTCAATTAGGTGGAGAGGTGAGAAACACCCAGCCTGGCCACATCTCCTCGCTCACGCGCCAAAGCCTGGCTAAGAGAGGGTGAGACCCTTCCCCGGGGCCATGGTGGGGGGCGAGGGGCAGAGTCACTTGGTACCACTTTGGATTCTCTGTTTGCAGCACTCAGTGGGACCCTGGCCTTCCACGGCACAGAGACTGTCCCGGGCTGCCCTCTGGCCATCGGGTTTCCCCAAAGGGAGAGGCCCATTGGTGTCGGAATTCATGAAGGCCCCACGCTTGGGCAATTTGGGACTCCATGTTGATGTCACTAACCTGCAGTTTCTGTAATGAATTTGTTAAGCCTGACCCCCCACCATCTCCTGCCCCAGGAGAGAGAGGAAGGGGAGAAAGAGGGAGGAGAGGCTGTGGGTCCCTCACTCACAGGAAGGGTAGAGGGGGGGCACCACCAGCAGGGTCAACCGTGGCAATGGACTTCATCGTAGCACAAGCAACTTCTGGTGTTTCTAGTTCCCTGAACACGTCCCCCCATCCACACCACCCCAGGATCCCCTCTCCACCCACCCCACACCAATGTCTCAAGGCTGGCAGTGCCCCAGCCGAGAAATCTAAGGGAAGGAAGGAAAGAAATTGGCTTCCAAGGTCCATCCTTGGAAGGCACATCCTTCTACAACAAGTGGTTGTTCAACGCAGACACTGCTCCCCGAAGACTATGATCTTGGGGCCCCCGTGCTCTCTCAGTTTTGCGAAGATTATTACCAGACAGTAGTGCAGACATGGGAGTCCGCAGGTTTGGTCTGGGGTGGGTGAGCCATGAGCCGAAGCAATGATCACAGGATAGAACAAAATAGGAATCCATGTGTTTTCTTGAACAGAAGCTTCAGGGCTGACAGCCAGAAAGGGGGTGATGCGCATGTCTACTGCAGTCTGCACAGCTGCAGAAAGCCCAGCTCTGGGCTCCAAGAGATGCTCCCAGGAAGGCCAGCACTCTGCAAGCCTTGTTGGTTTTGCCCTGGGTTTGCAGGCTCCCAGCCTCTCCCGGAGAGCTAAGGAAACCCACAGAGACAGAACCCAGCAGCCCAGGCTGAGGTTAGGCTGCTTTTGGAATTATGAAGTAGCAGCGCCCCCTGCCAGTGTGTGGCTGCAGTAGCAAGCAAGCTCTCTCCAGCTGGGGGCCAGCCAGGACGGGCCAGAAGCCAGCTGGGCGTGTCCCAGGTCTGGGGAAGAATCTCTCTCTCTTCTCTCAGGCAGCAAAGCAAAGAGACACTCTGCTCCTACAGAAATCTGGAACTCACTCAGAATGCAGGGGTCCCAGCTCTGTCTTTCCTCCCCATCCCACCTGCTCAAAGAGGACCCGAGAGCCAGCAGAGGACAAGCAGGGTCCCCAGAGTGTCCCTGTCACACAGGAATGGGCTTGAGACAGATAGGTTGCAGGCTGGCCTGACTCTCAACCTGTCCTCAGCCCCTGCTGATCGTGCCACGGTCCTCAGTTGCCCGGATGCTGTAAGTGGTGGCATCACCACTATTATTAGGAGTACCTCAACTACATGCCAGTCCTCTGATGTTATGATCACTTCAATCACTGCCCCAAATTAGAAAAAGACGTCACAGCTCTTGTGTATCTGGTGTTTATTCTTACTTCAGATTCCAGAAGCCGAATAACAAAGCCACTACACTGACTGATGTCACCCTGTGACAGGGTGTCACTTGGTTACAGTTTTGAAAGACTGCGAAGAATCTAGACTGATTCCTGACTTGGCTGGAACCTTCCTTCCTCCTGGCCTCCACTCCCCTCTGTCATTCCTGGGTCCTGTTTTCAGCTCAGCCCCTCTGCTGGAATTACATGTTTTCCCTGCCTTTACCATTAAAAATAGTTAAAATGTGAACCCAGCCCATTAAAACACAATCTTCAACGTTCTCTCTTCTACATCCTGGACATCAAGACCATATCATTCAATACCTGCGCTGGGAAGAGCTGTTAATTACGGCACTGCTTTGCATCAAATGGTGATGCTGTCATATCCTTCTACCTCGCCTTCAAAATGTGCTCTGCATCTGGCTCTTTCCTGCCACTCCACTGTCACCACCAGAGCCAAGACACCATCCTGCCACTAACTCGCGGCGAGGCCCAGCTCTCACTGCTGCCTCCCTGCCGTCTGCCATCCTCACAGCAGCCAGAGGGGTCTCGTCCCAAACCTCTTTCAGATTGTGACAACGACCACAAACGAACTCAGTGGCTCTCCACTGTGCCCTCGGATCTGATCCAAACGCTTAGCTGGGCCTCTGCGGTCTAATTCTCCAGTCCCCCCCGCAGAGCCTTGTCCCCTCACTCCTGATGCCCCTCCCACAACTGATGACACCTTCTGTGAGCTCTCAACCTAGCTTGTTCTCCCTCATTGTGGAACGCTCCTTACAGGGACACCCCTACAGCGCTGGTGTATTTAATGGTTTTCAGTCCGGCGACTTCCTTGGGCGGTAAGTTTCCTGGGCGTGAAGGAAGTGTCTGGCCTTCTTCAGTGCCAAGCCCAGGGCCCAGCCCAAGTAGCTGCTCAGTAGGCCCGTAAACGAATGAATCGATGAACGGCCTTTATGAGGCCTTTATGTCATTAGCTCAGGGAGGTTTAGTGATTTGCCTGCTGCCACACATCCAGCGGGAGGGCGTGCAGTTTAATGCTCCACACCACCTGGAAGACTGCTGGGCAGGCGAGCGCGCTGGGGAGGAGAGTGGGGCAGGCAGGTGAGAAGATTCTGGAACAGTGACTCTCAGCAGGATTCGCTCTAGAGAGTGCTGTGTAAGAATATGTGAGAAGCACATTCCATATTTGCATTTTTTTAAAAAAATATCGTTGGTTGGCATCATTCGGAGTGTTGAAAGGAAGGCTCTCTCTGCAAGACCCCCTTCAAATCCTCCCCCAACTCCCCGCCTCTGTGTGAGGAGTATAACAGCTAATACGGTACATCTCTGGAACAGCTTTCTGGATGTTTCTGAAGCAGGCCTAGAAAATTACAAGGGGCCTTTCTGCCTGTCCCATGAGCGGAGAGAGCTCAAGGCCGCAGGGGGACGGGAACGCGGGTCTTGGGTGACCCAGCGGCCAGCAGGGTACACTCCAGGGCTCCGGGGGAGGAGCCGAAGCGGCGCCGGGCCGACGTCCCGGCAGAGGGCGCCAGAGAGCCGGTCCGCGGGCCGCTCCGCGCCAATGCGCCTGGCGCCCAATTACCCGCTCAGCTCGCAGGGAGTCCTGGCGACTGCTTTCCAAAACGGGAACTTCGCCCCCTCCTGCTGGCCGCTGCTCCACTGTGATTTCCCTGTTTCTGCGTATCTGTATCTGTGTTTAAAACCGCTACCTATTGGGGCACCTGGATGGCTCAGTCGGTTAAGCGTCAGGCTTCGGCTCAGGTGTCGGCTCAGGTGTCGGCTCAGGTGTCGGCTCAGGTCATGATCTCACAGTTGGTGGGTTCGAGCCCCAAGTCTGGCTCTCTGCTGAGGGCTCGAAGCCTGGAGCCTGTCTTCGGATTCTGTGTCTCCCTCTTTCTCTCTGACCCTCCCCGGCTCACGCTCTCTCTCAAAAATAACAAAAACAAAAATAAACAATAAATAAATAAATAAATAATAAAAGTGCTACCTATTATCCCTATAGAGGTGGCAGATGGCTTCCTTCCAAATCCTTGGGATTAAAGGCAGGAGCCAGGAACGTTTGGGTAGTTGGTTTTTGTTTTGTTTTTGCTCAGCTTGTGAGGTGTGGTGTTTCCCCAGGTAGAGGTTTTGGCTGTTGGGTTGTTTTTTCAAGGTGCAGAATTGGTCTCCCCGGCTGAACCTAGGGGACATCATGGGAAGAGAAAAAAGTCAGAGAAAGACAAATACTGTATGATCTCACTTCTCTGTGGAATCAAAACCACCAAAACAAATGAACAAATGCAAGAGAAACAGACTTGGCAATACAAGAAATAACCTGGTGGTTATGGGAGAGGGGAAGGACTGGGGGAGCGGCAAAGTAGATGAAGGGGATGAAGAGGTACAAACTTCCAGTTTTAAAGTGAGCAGGTCGTGGGAATGTAAACTACACCATGGGGAACAGAGTCAACAACATCCTAATAACTCTCTGTGACAGATGGTAACATGACTTATCATGGGTTCATTTTGTAATGTATAGAAATATTGAATCATATTGTACACCTGGAACTAACAGAATGCTGTATATCAATTATACTTCAATTTTAAAAATCAAAGACATAGTCATGTCATATTACAGTTGTCGTGGATTATTCTGAAGTATTACGTACATTTAGGACTACTCGCATAGCAGTCATTAATTCCATGCTTAGATCCTTTATTTAATATGTTAACAAAAGCAATATATTACTCTTTTAAACACTGTCATTTTAGAAAAAGGTTCTCTTTTCCCAGATTGATTTGACACATCTCAGGTGAGATATTCACTTCTCAAAGAATTGATGGAATGACAGAAACAATTTCGTCAGAGAAGGCGCAAAGAGACTGGTGGTCAACCTTCAAATCCCCATGTGCCTTTTTTATTAAGTTTATTTATTTATTTTTGAAAGAGAGCACGAATGGGGAGAGGGGCCGAGAGAGAAAGAAAGAGAGAGAGAGATTGAGATTGAGAGAGAGAGAGAGAGAGAGAGAGAGAGAGAGAGAATCCCAAGCAGGCTCCACGTTGTCAGCACAGAGCCCAATGCAAGGCTCAAGTTCAGGAACCGTGAGATCATGACCAGAGCCAAAATGAAGAATCAGATGGCTTATCGGACTGAGCCACCCAGCACCCCAACCCATAGACCATTTCTTAAAGAACCTCCCCTGGAAACGAGATTCATGAAGTCCAGGAACGTTAGAGCTGGGACAAATTAAACCACCTTCCTTGTTAGATGAAATGGCACAGGAGACCCAGTGAGGATAAGGGGCTTGTCCAAGGTCACAGCACCCTCCATTTCCACTGTGGGGCTCAGAGGGAGCCTGTCTCCGAGAAGGGACGGGGTATGCACTATGCTTTCATTAAACACTCTGTTACGTGATCACTGTAGCAAAAGGAGGGGAAACCTAGTGATGTGAATTGCCTGGAATCCCGCCGCTTCAAGATGACCACTGTTAGTATGTTTGCTGTGTCGTTTTCCAGACTTTCGAACTTATGTCAATATTTATATCAACAACTTATGTCAATTTGCTAAAACCAGATCACACAATCCATGCTGCCTGGCAACCTCTTCATGTGTGCACATCAACATGGCTCTCTTCTGTGTCAATTAACACGCGTGTCCATGTGCTTTTGAGCCTTCGTCAAAAAGCAGTTATACCGTGTGAGTATATTTCCTGGTTCTTTATTTGGTTCCGTTGATCTTAGATGTCTTTCCCTCCATCAATATCACTGTCTTGATTACTGTAGCTATGTGGTAAGCCTAAATATGAGGGAGTGATTCCTCCCGCTTTTTCTTCTTCTTCAAGATTATTTTAGCTATTCTAGGGCCTAGGTCTTTCTGTACACATTTTTAGTATAAGTTTGTCTGTGTCCACAAAAGATCTTTTGGGTTGCTATGCCATTTTTATTTCTTTCCATCTAACATCCAAAGTGTGATTTGGTCCAGATTTGGTCCAAGATGTCCTCGCTTGAGCAACTTGAACTGATAACCTCAATTAAACTGGACTTTTTCCAGATAGAAAATGTCATGCATTTTAGCTTTGTAACTGCCAGGGTCCGTAACACAACGCCTCGCATGTAGTACGCTCTCCATGAATATATCTGTTGGGTGAGTGCATGGATGGGTGGGTCAAAATACACGCCTTCATGCGAGGCAGACAATTCTGCAACCGACTCCAACGTTTTCTTCTGCTCTTGACCTCCATTCACACTTTCAGTCCATTTTACTGGTCTCTTCTAGGTTTTCTCCCTAACCCAGAGCTGGCCTATTAGAGCTGACCGTGTCACTTCCATGCACAACTTTGAGAACTCTTGATTCAGTATACTGAATAAAATCCAGGTTCTTCCCATACCCTTCCCCCCCATACACACAGAGACAGCCCTTGTCACCCCCCCAGCAAGAAAGTGTGAACTGAGATCTTGGGAGGTGCTAGCGACCAGGAGAAATGAAAAGAATCGGGAAACACAACTCCTGTCTTCAAGGAGTTTGAAAGGGGGATCTGTTCCCCAAGGACCCCCCATGCTGGGTCTGTTGGTCTCACAGTCTTCTCATTTCTGTCCAGGACTCTGCCGCCAGGAGCAGCTTCTGGCCCACATGCTCTGGGCCAGGAGCGGACACCGCCTGGTCACCAGGGCTCTAGGAGGAAGGCGCCAGGCTGCTCGCTCTCGCTCCTTTTTCTTTAGGATCAGGCTGAAATATTTGCTTTCACCTGCTGTTCAAGGATATCCAAAGGCTTAATAAGAGGGCTTCGAAGGCCTTTGAGGGGGCATGGTATATTGCCCTGGTCATCTAGGATTGTTTTCTCCTTATACAGAAGCTAAAATAAGCCACAGAAAGGACTGTAGCCTTCCATATCTACCCGTGTTGATTTTTGGAAACTGTTTTGCAGTCAGCATTAGGAAAACAGATTTTTAGGGCCCGTAAACCTAGAAATCTTCCTCCCAGACTCAGGGGGGATTGATCAGGGTAAATAATTCTCCATCCCTGGGGAAGTCAGAAGTGTGCCCAGCATGTGGCCTGAGAGGGTCTTTGCCAAAATCGCACTGGGGCGATGAGCCTGGGCTGTTGTGAGAAACCCTCATCTCTTCCTCAGCCTCTGCGTTGAAATGTCTTCCTTTGTTGGGATAACATCCCAGACAGTCCCTTCTCCGTATTCCTCACAGGACCTTCTCCCCCAGCCCAGCAGCTGGATGCTGGCAGTGCCCAGAGCTCAGTTTGGGTCCTCCCTCTGCAGACTCCTTCCATGGCAAAGGCCACGGCAGGAGCACACAGTCCTCACCCCTCTGGTGTCCATGTCAGAAGCTTCCAGAGTGTGCTCTGCTCTACTGCGTCCCTTCACTTGCTGCTCAGCCTTAAGGGACAGGGGGGTTCGCCTCACTTGGCCCCTCACTCTGCCTTTGAGATCTGCCTGCCCGCCCCCCACCAGCCCGCTGCATGGGTGAGGGCTGGGCTGTCCATCTGGGCCAGTGGCTCACTCGGCAGGGCCAAGTGATGGGACAGGAAGTGTTGCCCAGCCCATCTGGACTCAGATCTAGAGCTGTGGCCTCCAATCAGCTTGCTCAGTATTGAACCCGATCTCCAGGGTTTGTCTTTCAACTGCTTCTACACTCAGTGGAGAAGAATGGAGTGATTTGATACCCACCCCGCACGTGCATACTATTTATAAGCTGCCCCCCCAGCAGAGTGCCAGATGCAGCCCAGATTTCTCTCCTAAACTGTTTAGTATCCCAATCTGTGTGTCTCACACACTGAATATACTCCACAATGCAACGCCTTATCTCCCTGCGGCAGCCCTTTCCTGCTACAATAATCCTAAATTTACCCGTTTTCCCATTCCACAAACCAAGGAGCCCTCTCCACCTCCCCCTTTCCTACCCTCACCTTGATCTTCTAACCAAGTGTTGTCAGAGAGCATGAGCAGGGGAGAAGCAGAGAATTAAGTACAGAGGATCCAAAGCAGGCTCTTAGCTGTCAGCACAGAGCCTGATATAGGGCTCGAACACATGAACCGTAAGATCATGACCTGAGCCAAACTCGGACGCTCAACAGACTGAGCCTCCAGGTGCCCCTAGCTTTGTCCTTTTCTTCCAACCCCATGGGCCCCAGGGTAGTCTAACCAATGTCATCTCCTAGGAAAGTGGCATTAGCCTCCGAAACTTCCTCCCATTCCATTCCAGACCATTCTCCACTGCACAGCCACAGTCGTGTTCTTCAGAAAGGAAAATCTTGAAAACAGCAAAGAAAAATGACACATTACATATAGGAGAACAGTTATTCAAAGGTGTACAAGATTCTCATCAGAAACCGTGGGAGCTGAAGACAGAGGAGCACCTTTACAGTGCCAGGGAAGAAACACCAAACTTGCCAACCCAGAATTTCACATCTGTGACAATATTTAAAAAAATGAAGGTGAAAGAATTCAATTTTTGAGTAGGATGGAATCAAAGAGAGTGGGTTTACCCTTCTATTGGGCACCTGGGTGGCTCAGTTGGTTAAGCATCTGACTCTTGATTTCAGATCAGATCATGATCGCATGGTTCATGAGATCGAGCCCCATATTGGGCTCCATGCTGACCACATGGATCCTGCTTGGGATTCTCTCTCTGTCTCCTGCCCCCTCCTCATTTTCTACTCTCTCTCTATCTCTCTAAATAAATAAATTAACACTAAAAGAATAGGTTTACCCTTCTGTTCCACGGAACTGAAAGACTGGAGAAAACATAGGAAAGAGCCATTTGGGACACTGGACAAAGGGCAACACAGGACAGTGACCCCTGAAAGAAGACAATCAGACAAGCTCTACAGCTGTCCTGGCCAGATGCCTGGATGGTTTCTAGGACATAGCACAGGAAGGGGGACCCGGACAAGGGATTCAGCGGTCGCCTTAAGCTGAGACAGAGTTAAGCGTCTGGGGATGCTGGGAGGTGGAATTGGCAGAACACAGAACTGGAGGGCCAAGCGCTGCCCAGAGAGCAATCCAGAGACCCTCAAAGGTTCCCTGAAGTCTCCTGTTCAGTGCCTGCACAGAAGCTTCCCAAAGCCAGGGAAAGAGCTGCTGAAAAGGGGCTGTCGGACAATCCCTGCAGGTCACACAGGGCCAGGAGCCATCTGTCCTTGCCAACCAGAGTGAACAAGCGTCACGCTTGGCCGGTTGCGGGGGGTGGGGGGAATCGGGTGCAAACTCAGAAGGGGATTGCCTCAGTGGTGGGGAAAGAGAAACTCTATTCCGTTCTGGCCTCACTTGGCAAACTTAAAAGCGAGCTTCAAAAGGATAGAATTGTTTCCCGGTAATTTGTCTGCAACCCAGAAAAAGAAAAAAAAAACATTGCGAGAATTTTTAGTGGAATACAAAAATATCTGACACTTGACGACATAAAATTCACAATGTCTGGTGTCCAGTCCAGTCACAGAGTAGGCATAAAGCAGGGACATGCAATCAGTACATAATGAGGATGAAGATCGTTCAATGGAAACAGACCCAAATATGACTGGATTCGTAGATGAAAATTCAATTCCTGAGCTTTAAAACGGTTGTATTCCATATAAGAGGAGAGAGCGTGGCCTACTTAAGGACAAAGAAGATATATTTAGAAAGACCCAAAATGGAATTCTTGAGAAAAACATGCCTGGGATAAAACATACTAGATAGAACGAATGACATGTTAGAGCTTACTTAAAAAATGACTTAAATGAGCTCAGTTAGATGTAAATGATCTAAAAAATGATCGAACAATCCTGAAAAAGAAAAAGGCATTTCCCAAATTTAAAAAGCTACAAAAATTCATCCCTACCCTAAGAGTGCTAAAGGCATTTTCTCCTGCTAAAAAGAAATGATACCAAAGGGAAACTTAGATCTTCAAGAAGAAATGAAGATAATCAGAAATGGTAAATATAAAAGACTACTTTTTCCTATAAAAAATACATGTAACTGTTTAAAGCAAACATTATAACATAGTTTTATAAAGTTTATAATATACTTGGAGTTGCTTGGTTTCTACATTTTACATGAAGCAGTACAATCATAACTCTGAGCTGTGAAAATATAAGGATGTATTTTTTCATCCCTAAGGCAGCCATGAAAACAAGTTATGGGGGCACCTGGGGGGCTCAGTTGGTTGAGTGTCAAACTTTGACTCAGGTCATGATCTCACAGTTCGTGGGCTCGAGCCCCGCGTCAGGCTCTGTGATGACAATTCAGAGCCTGGAGCCTGTTTCTGATTCTGTGTGTCCCTCTCTCTCTGCCCCTCCCCTGCTCATGTTCTCTCTCTGTCTCTCAAAAATAAATAAATGTTTAAAAAAATTGTTTTAAAAGAAAAGAAAACAAGATATGGCTATAAAGCTAATAAATAAACCAAAATAGAATTTCTTTAACATTTGAAATAATCCAAAAGCAGGCAGGAATGACAGAATAGAAAGGAAAAGAAACAAAGACAAACAAAATAAGTAATAAAATAAAATGCTAGACCTAAATCCAACTATATCATTAATTATTGGAAATAATAATGAAATAAAAATTTCAATATAAAAGGCAAAGCTTACTGCAAAGTGTTTAATGCAAGCCTAAAATATAAGGCATACATTTTGAATATAAAACACAGATAAATTGAAAGTAAGTGGATAAAAATGATATGCCATGCAAACAGTAAGCAAAAGAAGGCTAGAGTAAGCTATATTAATATTAAACAAAACAGGGGTGCCTGGGTGACTCAGTTGATTGAGTGTCCAACTTTGGCTTGGGTCATGATCTCATGGTTTGTGAGTTTGAGCCTCAGATCAGGCTCTGTGCTGACAGCTCAGAGCCTGGATCCTGCTTTGGATTCTATGTCTCCCTCTCTTTCTGCCCCTCTCCTGCTCACACACTCTCTCTCTGAAAAAAACATAAACATTAAAAAAAATTTTAATTGAACAAAATGAAATTTGTGAAAACAATATTATCAAAAAAAGAAGATATTTCCTAAGGATAGATGGGTCAATACATCAAAAACCCCGAACAGTCCCAAGTGTGTATGTGCCTAATAAATGCGTTTCGATATTCCTGAAGAAAACATTGACAGAAATAATCCACACTTGTGGTTGAATATGAATATCTCAGGAGTTGATAAAACCACTGGAAAGAATTCAATAAAAAGATATATGAACTAAATAACACTATTAACCACTTTCACTTAATTGATGTCATAGAATACTACACCCAACTGTGCAAGTACAGAATACTACTAAGTACACACGGTCTTCAACTACATGCAGTTTCTTGACCAAGAGAGGCCATATCTTGGACCATAAAACAAGGCTCAGTAAATTCAAGGAAACTTAAATTATACAGCATATTCTCTGATCAAATCAGAATTAAATTAGAAATTAATAATAATATACCTAGGAAGACCCCAGGTATTTGGGAATTAAGCAATTCATTTCTAAATAATCACTGGATCAAAGAAGAAATCACAAGGGCAATTTGAAAATACTTCTAATAAAATGATAATTTCAAAAAGTCAAAATTTATGGCATGTAAACAAATAGTGCTTGGAAAGAAAGTTAGAGCTTTAAGTGCTTATATTAGGAAAGTATAAAGGTTTAAAAACAGAGACCTAAAGTTCCACCACAAGGAGTTAGAACCTAAGAGCAAATTAAACCCAAAGTAACTAGAAGAAAGGGAATAATAAAGATGAGGGCATTTTTTTTTCAATGGGAAAAGAATTAGTGTTTTCAATAAGGGGTGCAAGGACAACTGGATGTCCACATGCAAAAGAATGAATTTGCATGTCTGCCTCACACCATACACACTAATTAACTCAAAATGGAGTAGGGACCTAAGAGTTAAAATTATAAAGCTCCTTTTGTTATTAAAAAGTTTTTTTTTAATTTTATTTTTGAGAGAACGACAGAGACAGAGCATAAGCAGGGAAGGGACAGAGAGAGGGGGAGACATAGAATCCAAAGCAGGCTCCAAGCTCCAAGCTGTCAGTATGGGGCCCAACGAGGGGCTCAAACTCACGAACTGCGAGATCATGACCTAAGTCAGAGCTGGATGCTTAACTGAGTCACCCAGGTGCCCCTAAAATTATAAAACTCTTAAAACAAAGAAGTAAATCCTTGTGACCTTGGCAATGGTTTCTTAGATATGACACAAAAGCACAACTGATAAGAGAAAAATCGGTAATCAAAACTAAAAACATTTGTGCCTCAAAGGACACCATCAGGAAATTGAAAACATGACCCAAAGAATAGGAGAAAATATTTGCAAATCACATATTTGATAAGAGACTTGTATCCAAAATATATAAAGAACACTTATAATGCAAGAAGAAAACTGTAAATAATCTAATTTTAAAATGTTTTTAATGTTTTATTTTTGAGACAAAGAGAGACATAGCATGAGCAGGGGAGGAGCAGAGAAAGAGGGAGACACAGAATCCGAAGCAGGCTCCAGGCCCTGAGCTGTCAGCACAGAGCCCAATGCAGGGCTCAAACCCACTAACAATGAGATCATGACCTGAGCCAAAGTCAGACACTTAATCAACTGAGTCATGCAGACCCCCCCAAATAATCCAATTTTTAAATGGGGAAAGATTTTGAAAGAGATATACAAATGAGCAATCAGCTCATGAAAAGTTGTTCAATATCACTGGACATTAAGGAAACACAAACCAAATCATTAAATATCTACTGTGAAGGCCACAATCAAAAGTCATATAATAGTAAGAGTTGGCAAGGATGTAGCATTTTTTGTACAGAAACTGGAACCCTCACACATTGCTGGTGGAAATGCAAAATGGTGCAGCTCTTTGGACAATAGTGTGGAAGATTGTCAGAAAGTTAAACCTGGAGTTATCATATGACCCAGCAATTCTACTCCCAGAGACATAGCCAAGAGAACTAACAAGATACGTCCTCACAAAACTTGTATTCATTTTTTTAAAAAATTATTTTTTAAAGTTTATTTATTTGAGAGAGAGAAAGAGAGAGAGAGAGAGAGAGCGCATGCGCACGTGCATAGGTGGTGGTGGTGGAGGGGGATGGCAGAGACAGAGTGAGACAGAATCCCAAGCAGGCTCTGTGCTGTCAGCATGGAGCCTGGGCAGGGCTCAAAGCCTTGGACCATGAGATCATGACCTGAGCTGAGATCAAGAGTCAAATGCTCAACCAACTGATCCACCTAGGTGCCCAACAAAATCTGTCAATGCTTACAGCTGCATTTTTCTTTTTGTTTTTTAATTTTTTTGGGGTTTTTTTTTGTTTTTTTTTTTATTTTTTTAATGTTTTTATTTATTATTGAGATAGAAACAGAGCATGAATGGGGGAGGGGCAGAGAGAGAGGAAGGCACAGAATCTGAAGCAGGCTCCAGGCTCTGAACTGTCAGCACAGAGCACGACACGGGGCTCGAACCCACGAACTATGAGATTATGACCTGAGCCAAAGCTGGCCACTTAACCGACTGAGCCACCCAGGCGCCCCTGCATTTTACTTTTTGTAACAAAGAGTGGAAACAACCATAATATTCATCAACGAATGAAGACAAAATGTGGTATATCCACCCAATGGGATGTTATCTGGCCATAAAAAGAAATGATGTGCTGATGCACCCCACAACGTGGAAGAACGTTGAAAACATTATGCTGAGTCAGACACAAAAGTCCACATATTATGATTACATTTATTAAAATGTCCAGAATAGGGAGATCTTTAAAAATAGAAAGTAGATTAATAGTTTTCAGAGACTAGGGAAAAGGGGAAGTGGGGAGTGACTGCTAATGAGTATGGACTTTAGGACAATTTGAAATGTTTTGTAATTAGATAGTGGTGAACAATGGCTGCACAATTCTGTAAATATACTAAAAACCACTGAATGCTACAGGTTAGAAGGATGATCTTTATGATATGTGAATTCTATTTCAATAAGCTGTTACTAAAACAATGTCATCCACAATCTGAAGAGAAAAACAAAGAGAGACTAAAATGAAGAACTTTATACAAGGGGAAAAAAATTAGTACTTAGATGAATTGACAAAATTTTTGAAAAGTACAACTTCCCAAAATTGATAATGAAATAGAGAACCTAAATAACCCTATCTTGATTAAATAAATGGAATTGCTATCAAAATTCCTAGCACAAAGAAAACTTCAAGTTCAGATAGTTTCACTGGAAAATTCTAGAAAATAAAGAAGGGATAAACACACTTTTTTGAAATACAGAGGCAGGAGGGAATGCATCTCAACTTATTTTATAAGGCTAGTATACCCTGATAGAAAAACCCAATAAAGACATTATAGAGTAAGACAATTACAAACCATTACCTTTCATGAACATAGATACAAAAACCCTTAAAATAATTATTAGCAAATCCAATCCAATTATCTCTTTCTCTACAACTATAGCTATAATTACAACCATGTAGAATGCATGGTTTATTCCAAGAATCCAAAGTTGGTTTACCATTAGAAAGCCAATCACTATAATTCCTTGTATTAATAAAGGAGAAAATATGACCATTTCAATAACTACAGAAAAAGCATATGAGAAAATTCAACATTCATTCATGATTAAAGGACTCACAGTTAGGGCACCCAGGTAGTTCGGTCGGTTAAGCATCCAACTCTTCATTTCTCACTTTGTGAGATCAAGCCCTGCCCCCAGCTCCACACTGTCAGTGAGGGATTCTCTCTCTCCCTCTCTCTGCCTCTCCCCAGCTCACTCACTCGCTCTCTCTCAAAATAAATAAATAAACTTAAAAAGGGGGCTTACAATAGCACAGAATTGTAAACAACTCAAATGTCCATCAACAGGTGAGTACATAAACTGTGATATGCCCATGTGGTGGAATACTACTCAGCAAGAAAAAGGAGTAAATCACTGATACGCACTACAACATAGATAAATCTCAGGATCATTATGCCAAGCAAAAGAAGCCAGGCAAAAAGGAGCACATACTGTGTGATTTCATTTATATAAAATCCCAGACTGGTGACCAGGGACAGAGAAGGTGGAGCTGGACTGAAAAGAAGCAAGTGAAATGTCTGGGGTGATGGAAATGCTCTGAATATTTATTGTGGAAATGTTTTTGTGGGTGTGTACATCTCCTAAAACTCATCAAATTGTCAATGGTAGAGAAACTTTATAGAAGTGTTTCAGGCAAATAATTATTTAAAATATTATGGTATTTTCTGGATTTTTATATTTGTGGTATTTGTAATTTTTCCAAGCTTTTAATTTTCTGCGCTCCTTTTTTTAGTCACTCATTAACTTTTGAGCTTCCTGGATTCAGGGTTCTCACATAATCTCACTCCACCGGCTCCAGAATGATTTCATCTTACACACATCCTCATTTATTACCTTCTTCTTTTCTTTGCTTTCCTTTTTCTTTTTTTGAGAGAGAGAAAGAGAGAGAGCACACGTGAGCATGTGCGTGCAAGTGGGGGAGGGGGCAGAGGGAAAGAGAGAGAGAGAGAAAGAGAGAGAGAAAGAGAGAGAATCTTAAGCAGGCTCCAAGCTTACTGTTTTCATTGACTCTGATCTCAATCCCTGCAACCATGGGATTATAACCTGAGTTAAAATCAAAAGTCGGACTCTCAACCAGCTGAGCCACCAAGGACTCCTATTTATTACCTTTTTATCGATGACTCATGAACTTGTAACTCTAGCCCAAGGTCTGAGCTCCAAACCTACATATCCCAGCTGCCTACTTGATATCCCTGGTACATCTCAAACCATCTTAAACTCAGTATCTCCAAAATTGCTTTTTGATCTTCTTCACCAAACCCAGGCTTCTTCCAGTGTTTTCCTTCTTACTTGGTATAACCACCCTCCATCTACCCCAATGGGAAAGCCAGAAACCCCAGATCATCCCCTCCTCCCACCACATCCAGTGCAACACTATTGACTTTGTGGATTCTCTGCAATCCACATACTCATCACAGCCCAGACCATCTGCTCCTGCCTGGACTGGAGAGTTAGGCTCCTAATTGTTGACCAATCCATTCTGACTCCTCCTTCTCCTCTCCACAGCCCCAGTGATCCCTGAAATACAAATCTAATCATGTCATTTCCTGCTCACAACTCTTCTGTGGCTCCCATTACCCTTAAAACCAAGATCAAAATCATTATCCTTCCTTAACAGGCAAGTCTGATATTCATCCAGGCACACCGATATGGATACATCAACTGTTAAGATATTTAAAGTCTCGTATATTACTGGCAAACAGTCATAGGAAGGAGGGCTCCCAACCACATGAGCCTGAAGGGGACACAAAAGCTCATCCGTTCTCTAGTCCTGAGCACTGGCGTTGCCCAGCCAAGGTGGCTCTAAAGGACAAGCCACTCTATGACTCTTGATACTCCCCTGGGCTGGCTCTGTACCCTGAAATGCTGAGTTCCAGCATCAGCCTCCAAGCTGAGCCAACGGCAGGGCTGGGAGAGAAGCAAGGGGTTGGGTACCTAGATCTGGAGAAGGGGAGGAGAAAGCGGGATTGTACGTTCACCAAGAGCAGGACTGGTGGCTGTCTCCATGCATAAATGCCAGGCCAGCAGGATTTAGATACAATGAGTGAGTGTCTGAAGGAAGGGCTTCTGAAATTCTAGTTAGGTAAGGAAACTGTGTAATTCCTTCCAAAGACTTACGAGCAGGAAGCCAGATGAGGGATCTTTTTTTCACCTAACCCCAAATGTTCTACCCCCATACAAAGTCGTTCCTTACATCTTCTTGTTAGATTCTTTATACCTACTATTTCCTTGCTGAGATTTTCTGCTCTTTTGTTCGGAATTGGGTGTTGAAGCATTTTTAAATGATGGTTTTTTTAAATCCTCGTCAGGTAAGTCCAACATCTGGGTAATGTACATGTTGGCATTTGTCAAATATGTTTTCTCATTCAAACTCAGATGTTCCTGGTTCTTCGTATGATGGGTGATTTTCTATTGCATCCTAGACATTTTGGAGTCTTATGATATGTGACTGTGGACCTTATTTGTCATCAGTATTTCAGCAGGCTTATGCTGAGACTACCATGGCATGGACAGAGAAGGAGCCTTCTTTATATCCAGCCCATCTTTCTTTGTGACAGTTTCTTGCACAAAATTTATCATGGAAAGAAATCACAGAGTAATACTTTACTGCAGTCTTCATCATGCCAAAGCATACAACAGAAATAAATAAGGTATTTGTACACTGTATGGGGACAATTTTTTCCATTTGTTTTTAAATGACAGGCATGATAGACTGGCCCAGATGATAGCTGCTCTCTCTTTGATGACTTTATGTGCACTGTGTTTCCCCCCACATATGTATTAAAAAGTACTCAATGATTTCACTTTGCCCTGGAAATCCTGGTGCTCTTTGCTTTGAAATTACTTTTGTGTGTCCACATGTGTGTGCAGACACAGGCCTGGCTTGTCTTACCAATGCACCATAAATTCAAGAGTGGGAACTATTATTTTATCTCTAAAACTTAGCATAAGACTAGACTTAATAGTAATCGCTTAAAACAGTTCTGCTCAACTTAACTCTGGGATATTTTGTGTAATTTTTTTAAAATTCAAGGTTTAAAACAGACATTTAAACCCAAACCAAAAAATTCCTTGAGATCACTGATATTCCAAGAGACACACGTGAACAGCAACAAGTGACAATTTTTCTCCTCACGTGTTGTTAGAGATTAAAAAGATCGGTTACACCAGGACTAGTCCTCAACATATAAGTACCCATCTGACTGGTCTCTGTCTGACAGGCAAGGTGTGTGTCTGTCCTGCTTGATCAATGTCTTCACTGATCAGTATTCCTACCATGCTCGTGTTATTTTACCATGCTAGTGGATATTTTAATTTTTTTATTTATTTTTGAGAGACAGCGTGAGCAAGGGAGGGTCAGAGAGAAAGGGAGATACAGAATCCGCAGGTGGCTCCAGGCTCTGAGCTAGTTGTCAGCACAGAGCTCAACGCAGGGCTCAAACCCATGAACTGTGAGATCATGACCTGAGCCAAAGCCAGATGCCTAACCGACTGAGCCACCCAGGCACCCCACTGGTGGATATTTTAAAAGTCATGCCTGGGTTTTTTTCTCTGTTAGTAGAGGTGAGGTAAAATGTTGATGGCACTGTGAATTAATAAAACATTTTTGGAGAATAACTTAACAATATTTATCAAAGTATATACACCCCTTGATCCAGGAACTCAACACCTGAAGAATCACTCGCATAAATGCAGATAGATGTATAAGGATCTCCCATAACATGTTGTGTCAATGTGCCAGAAAGGTCATAAAGCTGATCTATGTCCAGACCCCAGCTTCGTGGTGTTTGCCAACAGCTTTCTCATCCCTGGGTTGCCGCCATGAACTCAACAATCTTGCTTCCTCACCTCACTGGCCACTGTAGAGGGAGCAGCGTCTCTGAAAGACCCATGTGTTTAGGGAGTTCCGGGGGTCATTCTTGGATGCCCAGCCTAGAGCCCCCTCCTCCAATCCAGCCAATGATTTTGCAAGTTCTAGAATATACCATCATAATTGTACCCCAGAAGGCAGGAGCTGCAGACGCCTCACAATGCCCAGGATGTTGACAGCTAGACATGGAAAAGGGCACCCCACTAGCTGCCTCACCTGCCTACAGCGAGTCTCCAGGAGCGGGGTGAGATCTCTGCTCACCTGTCTTTCAAGTCACAGGCACACATTGTGGGATGTAACTGGATTTACATTCAGCTGCAAGGGGGCTTGCAAAGAAGACCCTGTGAAAGATAGGGTTTTCAGCTTTTCAGGCTTGTGGTCAGAAAGGCAGCGGTACAAGGAGAGGGACCTCCAGAGTCAGTACCCATGAGACCCATCCATGGCAAACCCTAGGGAGCATTTTGAATCCTTTAATACACTAGGAACCTCATTCTCGTTATTGGAAATGGCCACGCAGCCTTGAAAGGTGCTATGTATAGTGGGACTACAAGATGGAGCGCCTGGGTGGCTCAGTTGGTTAAGCATCCAACTTCGGCTCAGGTCATGACCATTGGGCTTTGTGCTGACAGCCTGGAGCCCGCTTCAGAATCTGTGTCTCCCTCTCCCTCTGCCCCTCCCCCGTTCGCTCTCTGTCTCTGTCTCTCAAAATAAATACATTAAAAAATTAAAAATTAAAATTAAAATTAAATAAAAATTCTTTTTAATTTTTTTGTTCAGATTCTATTCATTTCGGGTTAAATTTTTGCATACGGTTGTCTTCCTCCCCTGGGTACTAAATCTGCCGCCTAAGAACACTCATGAAATCACAGCCTAAACGTGTCGGCACGTGAATGTTCTTCAGGGAGCTTTTTAAGAATCGGCTTCTCCAAGGTGCACGAAGGTTAAGAACCACTGTGCTGAGGGAAGTGGGGTTCAGTTGCGATGCCCTGAGCGGAGGAGAGAGGACATGAACCCCTGGGGATAGGGTGTGCCCATGTCAGCTGTGAAGACAAATTCCCACCCCACCTCCCTCCTCCCCTAGCTTCCCTCCAGAGTCTATTTATTGACCCTGAAGAGCAAAATTTGGTCGTGCATCCGGATCATCTGTGGAATTTGTCACATACAGAATTCTGGTCCCCAACTGTCACCCAGACTTAGTGAATCAAAAGTTTGGGAGAAACCAGCTTGGCCAGAAATCCGAATTGTTAATATACTTGGTGGGTGATTCAGACACAGCCCCAAGTTTGGGAGCCAAGATGCAGAGACCCCTGTGCTTTGTTTCCTCGGGGCCCTGCCTTCCTGTCCTGGTGCTCCCTGCCCCATGTTGGCTACCGCACCAGTGACAGAAGACGGTCACGACACACCCTCAACAACAGGTGAACACTTAGTCACTCCGTGGCTGACGATGCCATGGCCTGATGTGCCCTGCAGGCTGCCTGGAGAAGTGGGCACTGTCACCTTCTCCTAGATATCAGGAAACACTGACTCATGGAAGAACTTTGAAATCTGCAGATAAAAGGCAATGCCAATCCCCTCATGAAGTGTTGTCACATGGAATTCTACCTTGTTAGGAAATCGGGGCCAGTGCTTTTGCAGACCACCTCTAAGTGCAATTGCCAGCCTGCTTCAGAGGAGCACATGTAGGCCCCGAGTTATCAAGGTTACCCGTGAAACCACGCTGCTGCAGGAAGGTCCCACTACAGGGTATTTCCTCCCGAACTTGATCCAAATGTTTCTACCTGAGATCCACCCCAGCTGTAGAATGCACTGGTTGAGTTTTGCCCGAGTGTCTTATTCCTGTGGACCTTAAACCCTCTTTATTATACCTAATAGGAGTCAGCATTCCATAGGGTGAAGGGCAGTGGGTGATGTCATTGTAAGGTGGCCAGATGTCGCCACAGGGCCAGTGGCTTTTATCCTGCGGCTGCTGAATTTCACATACATCAATATTTATCAGCTGGAATACTGGCAGTTTTATAAATGAAAACAGAATGACTATAAATCATTCTGTGGGTAGGTAACCGTGGGGGGTGGGGGTGGTTGTGTTCGTAAGCTTGCAAACCAGGAGTGCTTTGTCATTCAGGGAACAAGTCTTGCAAGCTGTGGACCCCCTCCAAGACTGGTGAGCCCCGCTGGTGCCCACCATTCATTCTGCTGGGTGATGATTCTCTGGCAGACAGGGCAGAAGTGATTCAACAGCCTTCAAAATTTCATTGCCTGGTTCATAGTTCCCTGTCCTTTACATATTATTCAAGGTCACAGGATAGTATAGATCATACTTCAGAACCATAAGACATACAGTTCAGAACTGCCGTTTGGTCTCCCACTTCTCCCCACCATGATAAGCCTATAATAGCTGATTTCTTTCAGATTCAGTCTAATTTCTTCTAGTTCAGGTGATATTGCATGACTGACAACCAATAGACCCACCTACTGAGCACTAACTGGGTATAGGCACCCAGGATTACTAGGAAAACCCTGGTCAGGTAGGCCATATTGTGAGCCCCATTTTACAGATGGTAAAACTAAGGGTTAGATCATTTTCTCAGGTTCCCACAGCCAGTCAAGTGGCCTATATATCTGATTCAGTGTGTTTTCAAAACCTGGTCTCTTATAGGGTAAGGGTGACAGGGTTTTATTAGGCTGAGGCAGGGGTAAAGAGCCCCAGAAAATATCCCAAATTCATGAGCTTCATTCAGTCCAACACCATTTTGATTTGGGGAGACTTGGGTTGTTTTTTTTGGAAGGTTGTAGGTATATATTTCTCTTTTTTAATGTATTTATTAAGTTTTTATTTTAATCCCAGTGTCGTTAACATACAGCATATTAGTTTCAGGTATACAGTATGGCAATTCAACCACCATTTTGTTTTGGTCTCTTTCCCAAGGAAAGAGGATGTTGGCAAGAAACAAACAGTTGACCAAGAAAATGGCTCTTTCTTTAGAGGTTCTCAAACTTTGACACATATTCAAATCACCCAGAAGGCTCATTCAAGCACAGGGTGCTGGGCCCTACTCACCATTTTCTTCCTTCTTTCTTTCTTCCTTTCTTTCTTCCTTTCCTTTCTTTCCTTCCTTCCTTTCTTTCTTTCCTTTTTTAATTTTAGAAAGAGAGTAGAGGAGGGGGCAGAGAAAGAGAAAGAGAGAGAGAGAGAGAGAGAGAGAGAGAGAGAGAGAACCCTAAGCAGGTTCCACTGAGTATGGAGCCCAACATAGGGCTCAATCCTACGAACCAGGAGATGATGACCTCAACTGAAATCAAGAGTTGGATGCTCAACCCACTGAGCCACCCAGGTGCCCCCCTATTCACCATTTTCTGATTGCAGGGGTCTGGGCTGGGACTTGAAGATGTGCATGTCCAATGAGCTCCTGGCTGATGCTGATGGCCCAGGGACCCCACTTTGAGAACCACTGCTGCAGCCTGTGACATTCACCTGGGGTATCAAGTTCTGGCTGTTCAGAGTTATCCTTCAACAAAACTGGGCCTCAGCTTCTGCTCTTCCCACCCCAACACCCACACTCCTTTCCTCTCATCCAGCACTCCCTTAGGGACTGTTCTCACATTTCCAGGTCCTGTTGACAGAGTTCCAACAGTTCCCATCCCTTTCAGCCATCATCCCTTCCAGGGGGTCACTGACACAGAAAAAGGAGGGAAAGGACAATTCCTATCACAACAGAATGAGTTGGGAACACTGACATTTCAAGCTCCAGTCTTTAGGTGGCCTGTATTTTCCCATGTCTCTTGAACTGCACTCCATGGGATCACCATTTCCTCCATCAGATGCTACCGAACCACATTCTCCTTAGGACACAATAATGTGTATATGCCTTTAAAGGGGAAAAAAAATGTGCAATTAGGCACATGTAGGAAAAAAGGCATGAACAGGGAAAAGTGTGTTATAGGTAGAGTACCATTGCAGGAGCTAAGAGAAGCAACAGGTATTTTTTAAAGTAGGCTCTACATCCAATGTGGGGCTTGAACTCACGACCCCAAGATCAAGAACCACATGCACTACTGACTAAGCCAACCAGGTGCCCCCAAAATGACAATTTGGAGGTTGGTTTTTCCCCAACTCCAATCATCTCTACACCAGCAAAAACAAGTAGAGGTGCCTTTTCCTCTTTTATTTCCTCTCTGGCCAATTCTTGCCATGTGCTTTCAAGTACTCTCCCTGGGAAGGACCCTGGACTTCCGTCAACCTGAGGGTCCATCTGCCCTATCCCTTCAGCACACCTACCTCTGCCTCAGAGTGACCTTTCCTCAGCACAGCCTCCATTCCAGCCAGTGCTGGCAGCTGGTCACGTAGGCAGGGATGCAGACTGCCTGCTTCTAGCCCCCTCTGCGCTCCGCCGGGCCAATGGCCGTGCTTTTAGGCACAGAGTAAAGATCTTACTAAACTTGATGAATGAGTACATGAATGACTTTTTCAGTTTCCTACAGGACACACAGAAAGAAACACTATGAGTTGACCTCCAGGAGAGACCTTTGTGTGGTAGGGCTCAACAAAACCCAAAGGCTATTCGTAAGACCGAGAATCTGTACTCCGCTCCCTCTGCTACAACTCATCTGCCTTTCCACCCTCCGTTCCTCCCTCCCTGCTTTCTACAGAGATTCATGACACACCACCTTGTGCCCAGCTTTGTGCTGCGCAATATCCATATTGTATGAATATTCATATATGTGTGTATATTCATACAGCGGTGAACAAGGCAGCCACTCCACTGTCACCCCCAGAAACCGATGCTCCTGGAGGCCTCATTCCCTGGCCTGGCCCTGGAATCCTTTCACTGCAGGAGAGGAAGGGAATGGTTTTTGTTCCTGGAGCCTGGGTTGAAGCTGCGTGCAAGAGGAATGTTCTGGACTTAGGGAAGACTTTCCACACATGGCCTAAATGTTTTATCCGAGTACAATGGACACAGGGAGACGTATGCAACTCACAAGCTCAATGAAGGGCCACGTTCGTGAAACCAGCAACCAGATCAAGGGACAGAACACGACCAGCACCCACAGGAGCTACTGTTTCAGCCGTATCCCTCTTCCCTTACCAAAGATAAGCCATGTTAACCGTAAAAATAAAAACCTTCAGCTGTGCTATCAGCAAGAGATGGGTATACTCAGGAATAAAAGAGAATTGCAGTATGGGACAAATGAGCTCCTGCAAAACCATAGGCAAGTCTGGGGAACAAAGGAGGAGCACACTTTTTGAGGGAGAAAAGGTGTAACTTGGGAACGGTGTTATAAACTGGGAGTTGGAAGTGCAGTGGCTTTTCATTGGCCCAGGGGGATGAGGAAAACGTCTCTTTCTCTGGCTGAAGTAGCAGGGCAGTATCCACGTGCAAGTTCAAGTCTACCTCTGCCCATTGGGTCTGCAGTTGACTACAAGTCACAGGGCATGCTTTTGCACACCCACACTCCCACCTCTGAACAATATAAAACACCTTTGCTTGTTTTTGAACTTCACATAAATGGAAGCATGGTGTGTACACTTTGTTTCTAGCTTCTTTGGCTCTACATCATCTTGGGGAAGTTTGTCCACAGCCTTGCACATAACCGTGGTTTGCCCACCCGCCCATCTTGCTGTAAAGTACTCCATTTGTTTGAGTGTACCAGGAATTATTTATCCATTCTACTGGTGCTGAGTGCGTGGGTGCTCTGTGGTACATCACAAATCATGCATCATGTGCACCTTGTGCACATCTCTCTCTCTTTTTAAATTATTTTCTGCTTAAGTAATCTCTACACCCAATGTAGGGCTCAGATCTGCAATACAGAGATCAAGAATCACAGGCTCTACTGATGGAGCCAGCCAGGCGCCCCGTGTACACACCTTTTGATGAGCCACGCACATGCTGTGTCTGTACCCAAAACTGAGATTTTTCAAAGTGGTTCTATTAATTTATATCTCCAGCTCAACAAAATTCAGTACTACTTGCCTTCTTCATTCTGCCATTATGACAGGTCTAGGTTGGTATAAGGTTCTGGATTCATTGGTGTTTCTCGGAAGACTGTTAACGTTGAACAGGACATCTTTTCATAAGTTTATCAGCCATCTGAATATCCTCTCTTGTTCAAAGGTTTTGTCCTGATTTCTGGGTTCGGGAGGACACTGCTCTTTTTTATCTGCCTTATTTTTTGTCAATATGGATGAAAATTAGTATCCATTTTATATATGTCTGGCTCATATTCATGTTCATGGTCAATTGAGGGGAGAAAATAATGACTCTATGGGTAACTATGAGAGACAGTATTTTTAAGTGCCTACTCTGTATTGTCTTATTGCATGGGGGCTTCATAAAGATCCAGGGATAAGATATTCTCATCCCTTTTTTTTATATAGAAAATGAAACTGAGGCACAGAGAGATTAAGTAGCTCATGCAGGGTCACACAGCTAAGTGTAGGGATTTAAACCCAGACTGTCTCACTCCAGGGCTTCTGCTATTAATCTCT
>NC_043703.1:71467157-71517230 GCF_006229205.1 Suricata suricatta | reverse complement strand
ACACACACACACACACACACACACACACACACACACACAAGATTGCCCACCTCTGTCACCTGGCCAGGACTCTGTACAATTAGCCTTGAAGCTTCAACTTGTCTGTTCTCCAGGCCTGACTACTCCCTGGAATGGTTTTGAGGAGGCATTGGAACTGTGGTCCCTATATGTGTCTCTAGTTTCGGGCCCTGTGACTGCCATCCCTGTTCTAGAAGGAGCTCTGAGACTGGACACATCTTCCCGAGGCCCCTCCCACTCTGCCACTCCTTCTTATTTATTCCCTGGTGCCTCCCACGTTCCCTGCTGTTCCTTCTGCTGAACCTCATTTAAGGGGAAGGTATTTTGGTTATTCATTCTGCCACCACTTTACATTTGACTTTAATAAAAAGGGATAGATGAAGGAAGGGAAATCAATGGTCTCATAGATTTAACTACCACCAAAATAAAAACTATTTATTCCTAACATGTTTCTTGATCTCCGCCAAGAGCCAAAATCTACGTGGGAGGAGAACTGAGTGAAAAATGCCAGAAAAATATCCCAATAGGAAATACAGGCCTCACTAGGCCCCTTAAGCCCCTACCTTTGAACTAAAATTATGGTAAAAAATAATAATAAACACTGATGATAACAGACCATATCCCATATGTTCATAATCAGCTCTAGGTCACTGTTTGAGCAAACAGGCCTTGTACCTTGGTCCAAAGACCAACAAACTTGAACTCAATGGAGGAAAAAGGGGAACATGGAGAGCCAAGTCCTCAGCTCCCAGGCTGCCTATGGCAGCTCCCAGAACACTCCCGCTGTGCTGTGCACCCCCCGCTCGGGCCCCACTTGCTCCCCTTCCGTCTCTTTTCCCCATCTTTGTCTTCTTCTTGGCTGTGATAGAAGCTTCCTACACTCGCTCCAGCTGGGCTGAGCAAATCCCTGGCTCCTAGCCCCTGGGCCTGTCCGCACAGAGCACACTTGACGATGTCCAAGATCCTTGGTCTACTTCCCCGCTACCGTGCCAACTCCCCTCAAGCACAGACTCTGCCCCAGTACTCACAGGCGACTCCCCAATGGCCAGTCCAGTGTTTAGCTCACAATAGGTGCCCAAGAAGCTGAATCACGCTGTAGGAAGCCCTCTGGGCCCTAATAGCATGAGCGCCTCTAGCCAGCCAGCTACAAGGAGTCACGTCAGAAGATGGATCCAACCGCTCATTTCACAGATAAGAGAACTGACATAACACACCAAGATTTTGATGAGTGGTAGGAAAGATGATAAATAAGATACTGCTCGCCTCTCCTATTGTGACTGGGACTAACTGTAGGACAAAGCAGCTGCCCTGTCTAGATGAGCAGGTTTTATAACAGGGACAAAGCAAGCTTTCATCCTTCTTCTTGTTCTCCCCAAGACCTAACAGGAAAGAGAAGAACTGGAATCCAAGCCAAAGAAGGGGATGAGGAGTAATTACTTCTCCTTTCTACCAGACTTCCACCACTGCTGGCCACAGGGAGGAGGTGGGTGCTCGCTGGTTAGACGTGGGCTTTCTCTGGTCAAGTCAGGGAAGGGGCAGGCCCTGTCAGCCAAAGTAGAAGCATCCCCATCAATGAGGCATGCCTGTCACCGCAAGTTATCCTGGTTAAAGGCTCAGCTGGTATGCACTGGCCATTATTAGAAAAAGTCAGGGAAGCAAGGGCCTGGCAGCTGAAACAGTGGGGGCAACAAGACATTCAGGGACTGAATCCTTCAAAGCGCATGGCCAGCCATCTGCTTACACACATTTCAAACATGGCACCGTTGGGGGGCACGTGGGTGGCTCTGTCGGTCGAGCGTCCGGCTTCGGCTCAAGTCATGATCTCACAGTTTGTGGGTTCAAGCCCCGTGTCAGGCTCTGTGCTGACAGCTCAGAATTGGGAGCCTGCTTTGGATCCTGTGCCTCTCTCTCTCTCTCTCTCTGACCCTCCCCTGCTTCTGCTGTCTCTCCCCCCTCAAAAATAAATAAAACATATAAAAAAAAAACCATAACACTGGGGTCCACACTCACACCGCTGCATTTCAGCCAAGCTGACAGCATGAGAGGAGGCCAACAGCCTTCCACTAATTCAGAAGACTGAGACCCCGGGAAATCTCATTACAAAGTGATTGTTGCCTGCAAGGCCCCATGCACTATGTAGGAAAGGACTCTCACTCCGGAGCCCCAGCTTTCTAGCCCCACCTACTGTCGACCCCTCAGTGTCCTTTTGGAGTGCTGGAAATAGCCCCAGATGAGGCACTGGATTCCTCCCTGACTCTTACTGGCTGAGTGACCATCGGCAATTCCATCACCCCGAGTAGGTCTCAACGCATCCCAGCCCATCGGAGTGAAATCCATAGAACTTGCCTGTCATCAGGGGATGTGTCAATAAATGTAAGTGCATCCATGGAATACTACATAGTCATTTTTTTAAAAAGCACTAATAAGGAAAGATCTCCAAAATGTATTGCTAAGTAAAAAGAGCAAGGTCGAGAACCACACAATGTGCATAGTGCTGGTCACGTGAAAAAGGAAGAAAAGAATATCTGTATGTACATTCTTATTATCTCTGAAGGACTTTACAAGAAACTGATAGCGTTGGCTATCTCCTAGATGGGGATCTATGTGCACAAGGAACAGAGCAGGAAGAAAACTCTTTCTCTATCTTTACACTTTTGAATTTCAACAGATGAGCATATTATCTATTCACTATAAAGTTTTAAGGTTAAAATAAATCAGATAACATCACTAGGATTCAATGATTGGCAGGATGGGGTTAGGTGGGAAGAGAGGGAGAGGTGGAAGTCAGCAATAACTCCGAGATCACTAGTCTAGATGACCAGATTAGCCAAAATATAGATGGTAGGAAGAAAAGGTAGGTTTGGAGAGGGGAGGAAAAGAAATTCAAACTTGGACTGTCCAGCTGGCAATGCAGGAAATAACCAACTAGAGATGTTTAGAGTAGGAAACTGAAGATATGTCAAGAGAGCTCAAGAGTCAAGGGAGTATTAAAAATGTAGATTTGGGGTCACCATTTCAGAAGGGATGTTTAAAATCATGAGAATGAATGACAGGCTGGTCTTCCTGTTGAAAGGGGTGGAAACCTAACACAACCTGCCTTTAAAAATAAAAGATACAAGGAATCTATTAGGATCAATTACTATGAAATCCAAGGCACAAATGTGGCAGAATCTAAGCATTCAAAACTATCCTGAGGATTATGAGGGGGGAAAAAAGGTCCAGTTCTGTAAGTTCAAGAAAGAAAAAAAAGAGATTCTTATTTAGCCCTTGGTCCATACCATGAACAAGTGACCACACAAAAAATTTTAAAGCCATCCCTATCATTCAGTGCGAGTCTCATTACAACACCCCACTACACTTCTGAAAATCAGGAATAACTCACTGCACAAATCAGCAAAACGCTAAAATCCAAGCTCTTTACAACTGTCAATGACAAGAGTGCTTACCTGGTCCAGAGAGACAATGCACCATAGTTGTCCCTGGTTGAGCAAATTATAAATTCAATGCATTTACAGAAAGAGCATGATGTGTTCTCTTCCTATAATACTTCGGCTTCTCTTTCAGCTCAGGTTGCTTCTGTTTGTCTTGATCCCCATATGTGTTCTGCTGCTTGTCAACAAGTTGTCCCTTAGCAGCTCCAGGCTTACCTAGCACTTAGGGCTCTTGTCCCAGAAACCCTTATAACATGAGGAAAAGACACAGGGAGGAATCTATTTAGCTGAGCTTAAAGCACATGCCCAACACTCAACCAACTGTAGTGGAGAAGAGGATAGAGTACTCTGCTCCGCCAAATCCGAGTCAAATGCTCTGGTGGTTACTCCTCCATTTGCTATTCCCCAGATCAGTTCTCCATCTTCATCTGTCCTGTGCAGTGTGGCAGATACTGATGGCAACGACTGCATCACCCAGATGCCCTTGGCAGCGGCTTCCAGCTGAGCATGGCCAGTAGGAAGAACTGGGAGGCACTCATAGGACAGAAGGAGAGAAAGGTTAGGGTATTTCTTCCCCTCCTTGCTTCGGGTTGTTAGCCAATGCACCTCTCTACAGGTACTGCTGAGTGACTGGTTCTACAAAACTAGAGCTCTCACTTGTAGCAATATTTCTTCCTCTTTCCCCTTCAGACCTAGGGAGGAGAATGACTTCCTTGGTCCTTTGCTTCCTTTCCTGTCCTTTGCTTCCTTTCCTTCCTTTGCTGTTGGTTCTCTTAGCCCTGCCAATACCTCTACAAATTATCCCTTCTTTAAAATCTCCTCAATTGATCTTTGGGAATGGAATTTGGTTTCTATCCGAGACTGTGACTGATACAGGTGTCCAGCACTAGGATGGAAAGGCCTCGTCTCTCCCTCAAAGAAATGAGTGCTAAGCATACACACAGACTCCTCCACTGCTGCGGGAAGCCACCTGAGGAGCAGGAGACACCAGCTAAGGATGGAGCCAGGATCTAAGGGGCAAGAGAAAGAAAACAATCTTACAGGTAAGGAGTAGAATGCAAAGGACTTATGAGAACAATCAGAAGACAACTGTGGCAACACCCTGAGACAGGGAAGTAAATTTCAAAAAAGCTGCAAGTGCCGTAGTTCAGAGGGATGTGGAGTATGATGAGGTTGCTGGATTACAGATTAGAAAACTACTACTAACATTTGAACAAAGTCTAAGTAGAATGGTGTGGCAATTTTTCAAACATGCCCCCTCCCAGTTTTTCACATTCTTCCCCTGACAGGTGGTATCAGTGTCCCTTCCCTTTGAACCTAGGCTGGTTGATGACTGATCTGATGAATGGAGTATAGCAGAAGAGACACTGTGTGGCTTCTGAGATTCAGTCAGAAAATGTCTTGCAAAGTGAGGCCAGACTCCGTGGAGTGCCCACTTTGGGTGAAACCAGACCCTGTGTGGAAATCTGACTGCACTGAAGTTGCTATGCTAGAAGGCCACGAACAGGTATCCGAGGTGACAGACATCCATGAACAGGTGTCCCAGGTGACAGGCAGCCACAAACAGGTATCCGAGGTGACAGGCACCATGAACAGGTGTCCCAGGTGACAGGCAGGGTGAACCTCCACCTGACAGCCAGTGTCCATCACCAGCTGCGTGAGTGAGTCACTGTGGATATCCAGCCCTGTCGAGCCTTCAGATGACAGTAGCCCCAGCAGGAATCTGACTGAAGCTGCATTAGAAACCGCAAGCAAGAGCTGCCCACCCAACCCTTCCCAAATTCACATTCCACAGAATCGTGGGCAGAGTTAAATGGTTGATGCTTAAGCTGCTAGGTTTGGGGAGTAGTTTGTTACACAGCAATAGTGACAGACGTGGGCACTGGAAGTGGCATACGAGAGACAGGTGGTGTTGGCATTGGGACTGGAGCCAAGTGATCCACAGAGTCCGTGAGGAGACTTAGTGGAAGTCTATGAGAGGGACTTTCCCACATACCAGTAAAAACTTGAGGTTTATTCTCTGGAGAGAATAAATCAGACTGTTTTGAACTGAAAGGCATTAGGCAAAGTGGAAGGTAAGGCTACTATATTAAAATATGTAGACTAAATAAATAAGTGCACATTGATACTGAGATCCTGGGAGGAGACTGGCAGATTCTCCTCTAGAGAATATGCCCAGAGCAAGAGGAAACATCCACAGATATCAACATCAAATATTCTACAAATAAATGGACCCACCAGATTACCTTATGGTCAACAATGGTGAACACACCCCACCTAAATGCTTGTAATTTCCCATCACTGTTAGTTTTTCATTCTTCAGTATGGGCTCAGCATGGAGCATGGAGCCTGCTTGGGATTCTCTCTCCCTCTCTCTCTGCCCCTCCCTGGCTCATTCACTCTCCCTGTCTCTCAAAATAAATAAATAAATCTAGACCATTAAATAAATTAAGATATGGGAAGAACCTAGAAAAGTGCCTGGCACATACTAAGTGGTATATGAGTGACTACTATTATATTTTACCATGGCAGAGAACCAACAGAAAATGCCTATGCTAGAAAAAATTAATGAAGAAGTAGCCATTCAATTATATTATTTATGAACATGAATGTAAATACCAAAATCATTAGCTAGGAGGTGAAAATGGCTGCCTCCATGGAAAGGTGGGGGAAAGGCAGGACTGGGGGCTGCTGTTTTTCAACAAAACTGTAGAAGTGTCTGATTCTTTTGTACATTATAACTTTGAGAAAGATGAAAAATAAAAATAAAGAAAAATGAAATGTGAGAAGATGCTAAGTCATGCATGAGGAAAACAATGCTCATATTTCTTTGATGATGGGAGACCAAAAAGGTTCTATGATGTTAGAAATGGAAAGCAGACATCAAAATATTGAGTTCACTGAAGATGTCTATAAAAGGAAAAACTTGCTGAAGCAATAAATATTCATAGGCACAATGCATCTTTTTTTCCAAACTAAACCACGGAACTTCAAATAAATTCAGGGGCTTAAAGCAAACTTATTCTTTTCACAATTTCTTCCTTTACAGTAGTGCCTTTATTTTATAATTTTTACTTTCTTGGTAATTTTGTTCTCATGAGACAAAATAAGCAAATGAACAACCAATCCCTAAAAATAGTGCCTTTATAAAAAAAAGAAATAATCAGTCAACAAAATCAAAATATGAAATTATTCTGTATAAAATTAATATTAAAGAATAATAGTCTGACATAAATGTATACAAATACATTTAGGATTTTTAAAGTGGGAACTAAAGGCATAACTTCAACTGAAAATGAAGGAAAGGAAAGAAAAGGGCTGCCTGGGCAGCCCAACTGTTTAAGCATCTGACTCTTGGTTATGCACCTGACTCAGGCCATGATCTTCCGGTTGTGAGACTGAGCCCCACATTAGGCTCTGCACTGAGTGTGGAGTGTCCTTAAGATTCTTTCTCTCCCTCTCTCTCTGCCCTCCTCCTATTCATGCACATATGCTTGCACGTGCTCGCTCTCTCTCTCTCTCTCTCAAAAAAAAAAAGAAAGAAAAAGAAACAAAATGAAAATGAAAAAATATAAAACATAAACAAGTAGGAATAAAACCAAAATAAGTCTGCTTTAAAAAGGAACGTTAGAAATCTTAAAAATAAAAAACACAACCTTTGAAATAAAATATGCAATAGATGGGATAAACTCTAGGCCCAACACAGTCAAAGATAAAATCAGTGAAGTAAAAACACAGTAGTGAGAAATTAACTCAGAATGCAGAAAGCACAGAGAAGCTATCCAAACACTAATGAGAACTGAAGAGGCTTAGAGACAAGATGGAGAGGTTCAAAGAAATGCCTTACAGGAGTTCCAAAATTAAAAAAACTAATAAAGGTATATGACAAAGAAGAAACGTTTAAAGAAATGACGCAGGTAATTTTTCAGAATTGAGGGAATGTGTTCTCATGCATGTTGGACACCAGGCAGGAAAAATAAATTAATGAACTCTACACAGAGACACACTATAACAAGAACATTAAGGATGAAGAGGTAATCCTAAAAGCCATGATAGGAAAAAAGATACGTTATCTACCAAGGAATTGCAACAGACTTATCAGAACAGTGAACACTGGAAGGTAACAAGGTAATATCTTTGAAAATGCTGAGCAGTGGCTGCTTAGTTAGTATCTGTGGAGGAGGAAATCAACACCCTGGGAGGCTAAGTAAATCTCTCAAAATCCTACCAGTAGGATCCCACCTCAGACCGCCTCAGCTCCACCACTCTTAGCTGCATATAGGAATACAGAGGGAAGTGACATAATAAAAGAAACCATCCACCAAGCAACAGCTAGGCTAAATATTCAACGACAGGAAAATAGTCACACAACAGAACACTAAACAGCAATTATGATTAATAAATTGTATCTACACCCATTAACAGGAAATAAAATGTACCACCAACAGAAACCTGTGCCTAGGCCTCTGAACCCTTCAACTAAAGAATTGAAGGGCAGAAAAGAAGCATTAAAGGTGAGGTTAAACACTTTTCTTCTGAAAATTTTCCTCCTGAAAAATCTCCCTGTCACATCTTTTTCAACAGCTTTCAGACATTAATCAGAGAAAGAAATACTCCAGTCTCTTGTTGGGGCTAAGAACTTTTAAGGCATCTGAAAATTAAAAGGCACTAACAATCTGATTGCAGAGGTGATATGAACAAATGAAGCTCAGAGTAAATTCAAATTCCAGATGCTCCTGCTTAAAATGGATCTTTTCTCAGCCTTTTGGTCCAAATCACTTGCATATAATTGTGATCAATCCACATCGATTTTTCTGTTGACTTATGAGAGACATGTAACAATATCATCCTCTAGTTGTCAGGAACAAGGAAAGGTGGAATGAGAGTCAAGTTCATTCTTTTTTTTTTTTTTTTTTTTTGAGAGACAGAGAGAAACAGCGCAAGCAGGGGAGGGTCAGAGAGAGAGTGAGAGAGAGAGACAGAATCTGAAGACAGGCTCCAGGCTCTGAGCTAGCTGTCAGCACATAGCCCAACACAGGGCTCGAACCCAGGAATCGTGAGATCATCACCTGAGCCGAAGCTGGACACACAACCGACTGAGCCACCCCAGTTCAAGTTCATTCTTAAGGAGTTATATTAGGAAGCTAAAAATGCTTGACAACAACCATCAAATATGATCTCGCATTGTGAGACAATCTTCAGAATCTCAAATATGGTTACTTATTTAAATGAAGAATTTTGCTGTGATATCCCAAGGGTCCTGAGGACAGGCAACGAATGTCAAATATGGTAGCTTTTATCCAACTATCTAATGACTAGATAAATACTACTCATTACTGTAAAAAGAGAATGATATGTTTGCATTGCTGAGGCTCTTTCTTTCACCACCTTCTACCTGGTCTCCTCATCACCCTGAGGGCCGTGTTGAACACCAGGTCTAAAACGATACATCTTCTCCTGGGAACCCACACCCCAAATAATGTCTGTCTTCTCAGCTGAAAAGCCTGGCATGGCAGGGGCTGTTTTACTCATCTTCAGGGCTCTAATGTTTATTTATGTCTGGCTATATTGGAGTTCAAAGAGTGTTTGCTAAATAAACCAAACTCAGGAAGAACTGGTTATAATGTAATACTACAGAATGCTAGTAGGTGGCGCCCTGTTTTCTTTTTGAGCTGAAGGGGGAAATCTGGATGTTTGAGAAAAGGAACTCCAGAACACAGGAATATTTAGACTACAAAAGCAACCTTCTGAATTGGTACACTCACACGGGTTCCTGGGAAAAGGCACATGTGTACAGGCGTGTTACCCAAAGAGCCCCTATGAGATCTAGCTGTTCATAAAAAGTCCCTTCCTGGGAAATCCCTTTCTGCACATTTTTAGGACCTAGAGTATAGTTTATGCTATTGTGTGAGACCAGTAACTCTTGCCATGGTTAATTTTAGAAAAGTGAGCTTGCCCTTGATAAAAAAAAAAAAAAAGTTGCGTCTAAATTGCCCATTAGTGAAATTACAAGAAAACTATGCATGGACCTAAAGTAATCTGAATACAAAAATTCTTTACACTTTAAGAAAAACTCATATAACTTTCTCAACTAAGGAGCTGAAGTAGGAGTGATTTAGAAGTATTTGCAGATATACGAAAGTTTTAAAATTTGGCTTTGGTGCCAAGAAGATATCTATCTACACTGATATGTAAATTCTCTATATTTCCTGGAAAATCTAAAGCCTGGATAATTAATGAATTACTCAACTCATATATACCCAGGGATTAAGTGTTATATGAAGCTGTTTTTAAATCCTTTTCGGAAACAGAGAATTCTAAATGTTTAAAAAATTGTTGGTGGGCTTAGGAGCCAGGGAACAATTCATTTTAACAAATATTTATTCAATGCCCCCTACGGATCAGGCACAGGATTAGTTATTAAGCAACCTCTGTTAAGATACAATTAGTTTTATTTTGTAGCTGGAAAAACACTTGTGCAGCTTCCAAACACTTGGAAAATTAAGAAAGGAAAATAAGAGTGCCTATAATACAATCACCCAACGACAACTGCCATTAATATTGTGGTGAACTTCAATCTAAATTTTTTCCCTAGAGTTTTTTTTTAAAATTTTTAAATGTTTTTTAAATTTTATTTTTGAGAGAGAGAGACAGCGTGAGCAGGGGAAGGTCAGAGAGAAAGGGAGACACAGAATCTGAAGCAGCTCCAGGCCCTGAACTGTCAGCAGAGAGCCTGACGCAGGGCTCGAACTCACAAGTAATGAGATCATGACTTGAGCCGAAGTCGGAGGCTTAACCAACTGAGCCACACGGCACCCCGATTTTAGTTTTTTTTAATAAGTGCTTACCTACTTAACACACCATTTATTAAATAGTCATTCTCCTCAAAAAGTAAGAGTGAAACACCTTCATCTTATAGTAAATTCTAATATATACTTTGATCTATAACTGAATATCTCTTTAATCCATGTATCTGTTCATTTATTTTGACTCTGTAATCCATACTGTTTGATTATAAATATATATCTTAACTTCTCCTGGGGCAAATTTCTCCTGATAGCACTCTTTTTTCCCCAAAACTTTAGAATATTCTCATTCACTTATTCATCTAGATAAATGTCAGAAACAGTCATATTTTTAAAAAGAGCATCCCACTGGAATCTTTAATTAAGGATTATTATATGAACATATTAACTTAGAAAAAAACGGGCAGCTTTACAATATTGAGTCCTCTCATCCACAACATCTCTTCAAATCTCCGAGTCCTTTGACACCAAGAGTTTTGTAACTTCCTTGTTGTGGGGCCGGCGTGTATCTCATAAAATGTATCCCTAGGCTTTTTTGTCATCATATATTGGACCATTTTTTCCCCATTATATTTCTAATCATTTATTGTTGGTAATGATACTTTGGGCAGAAGTCTCTTTTCCTGTGTTTTCAAATAGTCTCTTTAGAATAGCCCCCCCAAAATTGGATAATTTGGTATAAAGGCTATGGATACAAACTGCTGTAAAATTTTCACACCACAATTAAAATATTTGAAAACCTGTTTTACACCACCCTGAACTATTCAGTGTTATTTTTGTAAATCAATAATTAACTGGAAGTAAATGCTATATCCTAGCTTTTTAATTTACATTTCTTACTACTTATAAAGATGAACATTTTCCCATAACTTTCATATATTTTGCAGTCATTTTTATGTTTATTTATTTATATATATATTTTAATGTTTTATTTATTTTTGAGAGACATAAACAGAGCGCAAGCAAAGGAGGGGCAGAGAGACAGGGACACAGAATCCGAAGCAGGCTCCAGGCTCTGAGCTGTCAGCACATAGCCTGATGTGGGGCTCAAACTCATGAACCGTGAGATCATGACCTGAGCTGAAGTCTGACATTTAACCAACTAAGCCACCTAGGTGCCTCAATGTTCGTTTATTTTTGAGAGACAGAGACAGAGACAGAGACAAAGTGCAAGTGGGAGGGGGCAGAGAGAGAGGGAGACGCAGAATCTGAAGCAGGCTTCAGGCTCTGAGCTGTCAACACAGAGCTCAACATGGGGCTCGAACCCATGAACCATGAAATCATAACATGAGCCGAAGTTGGACACTTACCCAACTGAACCACCCAGGTGCCCCTATTTTGCAGTCTCTGCATAAAAGACATTACCATGGATATGGATTATATTTGCAAACAAAAATGCCATTGGTTGAGCCGAACAGAGTTCAGCTAGTCTAGTAAAGAACTAAATGGAGGAGTGTCTGGGCACAGAAATAATTGGGGTCCTAGTGGCCTTTGGCAGGTGGGTGCCAGGGAGGCTAGATGTTGCCCAATTCATGGGAGGGTCCTACATAATAATGACTATCATACTAAACACTGTTATGAGTGAAAAACTTCCTTATAATTTTCTGTGTTTACAACCTCTTTCTGTTTTACACTCACATTTTTGCATCATTTTGATATACAATGACATTTCTAGGCATGCAACTATAACGTAAATCAAGAAAACATTGTACTTTGATTTGTTTGAATATTAAGAGTGGTTCAAAAAAAAAGAATGGTTCAACCATTTGAAAATCATGTCACTAATGACAAATATTTATGTTATCTACATTGCCAGGACAACACATCGTTATCAGTTTTTCTAGCTGCCCCATTCACAGTGATTCTAAGAACAGGGCAGAATCTAATAATTGAATCATCTAGTGTAGTTACACTCAAACATTTACATATAAAAATACACATCAGGGGATGCCTAGGTGGCTCAGTCAGTTGAGTGTCCAGCTTCGGCTCAGGTCATGATCTCGCGGTTTGTGTCGGGCTCTGTGCTGACAGCTCAGAGCCTGGAGTCTGCCTTCAGATTCTGTGTCTCCCTCTCTCTCTGACCATGCCTTGCATATGCTCTGTTTCTTTCTGTCTCAAAAATAAATAAAACATTAGAAAAAAATTTTTAATGCAGATCAGTTTATAATTATTCATTTTCTATTTGTCCTATATATTAAAACTTCGGAAAATATATTTTAGATGCTATTATTATTGAAATAATATATAAGCAGGCTATATTATCTATATGTTTAATTGTAAGATAGTAAAGGAAGCATTTTAAAACACTAGCACAAAACATGGGTCTTGACAGGTTAAAATATTAATACCCTAGGACCCAATTTATGCCAGAAAATCCAAAAATTGGTCAGTATTAGGAAATATTTTAATATAATTCATAATACTAATAGATCTAAGGAGAAAAAGCATATGATTATCTTGATAACTGCTGAAAAATCTTTGATAAAATTCAATTCTCATCCCTAAAAATTCTTTTTTTTATTACATATTTTTTATGTTTTTTATTTATTTTTGAGAGACAGAGAGAGACAGCATGAGCAGGGGAGGCTCAGAGAGAGAGGGAGAGACAGAATCCGAAGCAGGCTCCAGGCTCTGAGTTAGCTGCCAGCACAGAGCCCTACATGGGGCTTGAACCCACGAACTGCGAAATCATGACCTGAGCTGAAGCCAGAAGCCGATGCTTAACCAACTGAGCCACCTGGGCGCCCATCATCCCTAAAAATTCTTAAGAAAATAGAAGTGGAGTAATGCTTCCTTTTTTTTTTTTTTTTAATGTTTAATTATTTTTGACAGAGAGAGAAACAGACAGGGTACAACCAGGAGAGGGTCAGAGAGAGAGGGAGACACAGAATCCAAAGCGGGCTCTGGGCTCTGAGCTGTCAGCACAGAGCCCAACAGGGGGATGGAACTCACAAATCCTAAGACCATGACCTGAGCCGAAGTCGGCCGCTTAACCGATAGAGCCCCCCCGGCGCCCCAAGTAATGCTTCCTTAACACGCTGTATTAACCTGTTGTAACATAACACAGCACATCACTTCATTTTCTGTATTTGGACGCTTTGACACCTGCAGACTTGCTGATCCCAGAAGGACGACTCCTCCCAGGGTTAGCTCTTTCCCAGAGACAGTACACAACTCACCTTGGAGAGTACCTCCTTTACTGGGCTCTCACATTCCGGACCACCGGCTCCCTACCCTAGTTACCCCAGAGCCAAGTAAGACACAACCAGAGATAGTTAGGCCCAAGGCCCAAGGGCCTGCTGAAATTCTTCAAGCTAGCCGCCCCTGCCTTTCCATGGAAACACAATAAAGGCTCCGGACTACGGACTACGTACAGTCCCCTCCCCCTCCTGCCTCGTGGCTGACCGTGGTGCTTTCTCATGCGGTCCCCCATGGTGTGGCATGTTCCTTTTTTGAAGGATCTGAGTATAACAGGTTATATGTTTTCTTTAATGTTTATTTATTTTTAAGAGAGGGAGAGAGAGACAGTGCTAGCAGAGGAAGGGCAGAGAGAGTGAGGGAGACACAGAATTTGAAGCAGGCTCCAGGCTCTGAGCTGTCAGCACAGAGCCCAACACAGGGCTCAAACCCATGAACTGTAAGATCATGACCTGAACCGAAGTCAGATGCTTAACCAGCTAAGCCACTAGGCGCCCCAACAAGTTACCTTTTTAAAGAAAGTCATCTCTTGATCTGTTGGCCTTGCCAAACTGAAATAACAAAACCCATGTTATAACACACATGGCAAAAATATATAAAATTCAGCCCTAAAGTCAGCTTCTTTTTTGATGGAGAAATGCACGAGCTATTCCCATTGAAGTCAGAAACAAGGCAAGATATCCACAATCTCCACAACCATTTAACATTCTTCTGGACATTCTAGTCAGTGTAATTTGACTAAAGAAAACAAGGATAAGGAAAATTTTTTGAAAATAGAACTACCTCTAATTGCAGAGGACAGAATAGCATACCTAGAAAATGCTAGAAAATCAACGATAAACTCAAACCATAAAAACTTCCATAAGTTAGCAGGATATAAAATTAACATCCAAAAGTCAATAGCACTGGCTTCTATTTTTCGGTCTGACAGGCAAAGAGCTTGGAACTCCTCACTCCCAACCTCACAGGGGGACTGGAGAGGGAAGAGAGGCGAGCTAAACAAACCGAAAATCAGCACTGATTTTAGACCCATCGAAGAACTGAGATCAGACACACTGACAGTCTGAAAACTGGAGAGACAGGTAGATACAGAAAATCAGAATGTAAGGAAGGAGCTCACCTCCAGTGTGGCAGAAGTAGCCTCGGGCAGATGACTAATTTCTAGAGGCTAGCCTGTGAGATCAAAACCCCAGTACGCAGTCTCAGAGCACCCCCAGGCTTTCCTGAGTTTTACCTCCCAGAGTCCCTACTAGGTCCTCAGGGAAAAGGGGAAAGGTAATCACTTTGAAAGAATCCCAGAGCACTCTGCTCTCCTTAACAATGGCCTGCCCTCAGGAGAAAGATATCTTACCAGAGCCTAACCCCCTTGGATTTCAACAGAGCCTAACAGACCTGTGGGGAGGGAGATACCCTCTTGGGGACCTGGTAGTATTCCTGACCTAACCGGTGTAGGAGAGTGGGCCTGGTGGCTGCACTTGTAAATGTCACAACCAGGTCTCACTAAATGACTGAAACATAATGGCAGGACTATATGTTGTTTCTCCTCCTCCCATGCCTTACCACCACATCAGTAGGGCTCCTGGAGATTACAGGAAAGAACGGCAAAACTATTTAAGACCCTATTTAAGAATGAGTATAAAGGAGGGGCACCTGGGTGGCTCAGTCGGTTAAGCGGCCGACTTTGGCTCAGATCTCATGGTTCATGGGTTTGAGCCCCACATCAGGCTCTGTGCTGACAGCTCAGAGCCTGGAGTCTGCTTCGGATTCTGCGTCTCCCTCTCTCTGTGACCCTCCGCCACTCATGCTCTGTTTCTCTCTGTCTCAATAATAAAACTTAAAAAAAAGAAAATGCAGAAGATCTCTCTCAACCCACATGGAGTGATTTCCAGAAAATATAAAGTGAAAAAAAAAAGTAGAATGAGACACAGACAGAATGCGGTCTTTTGTGTAAGAAAGAAGGGGAAATGAGAAAATATACATAATCTGCTTATCATTACAAGAAGAAACACAGGACCAGAGAACCATGAAGGTTGCTGCTGAGTGGTGGGGGAGAGTGGAGTAGAAGGGATGCGGGAGACACTGACAATTCTCTGAACGTAATATTTTGTGCAGTTTTGACTTCTGAGAGCATGGTCCTGTTCCACATGTTAAAACTAAAATTAAATCAATACAGATTTATTCCTCAAAAATAAAATTTAGTCAATAAAAATGCCTCTGTTCAGAAAAACAAAAAGCTAATGGTGAAGTCAAACAAGATAAAGAAACTTACCTTCTTTGGCTGGAGGATGAGGCCAAGGAACTATCTATCCTTAATTTGTGACAGGGTGAGTGCAGGGGCAGGGCAGGGAGGAAGGTAGAAATTTAGAAACAAATCCTGAACTCTTTTCAGTAGGCTTATTTGTAGCGGTAAAAAGGGCAAACCAATCCTAAAATTCCTTTGGATATATTATAGGATTCAGCAAACGAAGAGAAGTGTTGATGTCATGGGAACCCAGGTCTCACTGTAGAAGGTCACACAACACGGAATGTGGGAAGCGGAGAAATCACTCCATATGGATCGGAGATATTGGTGTAAATTCTTTTTTTCTAAAAAGTGTATATGTATGAGGCTATGCGTGGAACATGTGCGTGTGTGTATGTGTGTGTACACGTAGACATGGTCGTCTGTGTGGTCTCTCACATAACCACAGGCCAGTCAGCCACTGATACCTTTTATTGGCATAATACTTCCACCCACTGCTAATATTCTGGTTTTCTGCTTTTGTCAGTTGAACTAATAATGTCCTTCATGGCATTTCCCTTCTCTAATACAAAGTCCAGTTTAGGTTCGGGTAAGGCATGTCTCTTTAGCCTCCTTGAACCTGAAACATCTCCGTGGCCTTTATTTGTCTTCTACAACATGGACAGTTTGGAAGACTACAGTCAGGCCTCTTCTCCCAGTTTCCTAATAGAACATTCTTCATTTTGTGTTTGTCTGCAGTTTCTAGTGCCCTTCTCAGGGCATAATACTTGGAGATATATGATGTGCAGCTGTCGGCCATTGGGATTATTAATTCTGATCTCCTGATCAAGTTGTTGCCAGATTTATTCACTACAGCCAATAAACAGTATTTGAGGAGACAATTTAAAATAATGCAAAATCCTGCTCCTTGTCAAAATTCCCCTCTGGGTTTGGCATCTGGTGATGATTCTTTTTTAATGTTTATTTATTTATTTTGAGAGAGAGCGTGCAAGAGAGCATGCATGCACAAGTGCATAAGCTGGGGAGGAGCAGAGAGAGAGGAGAGAGAGAATCCCAAGCAGCCTCCGTCCCCGGCAGCACAAAGCCCGACCACGGGGCTCCAACTCACAAACCAGGAGTTCATGACCTGAGCTGAAACCAAGAATTGGACAGTGGAGTGACTGAGCCACCCAGGCATCCCATTTTCCTACTTTGGAATCATTAATCCTCTCCCTCAAAGAATCAGCCCCAAGAAAACCAGACTAATCCCCCATTTTGTAGTCCCACATTCTCCCCTAAGAAAAACATGTTGAACCTTGTGGCAGCCAAACTGCAGTCCCCAGATGACACATTCTCTAACAATTCGTAAGAGCACGTGTGGGCATGGCTGTTCAAATTGCAGATGAACAGATACCTCTCTCCACCAGATACCTTGCCGCCAGCCCCCAGGAAGAAACAAAAAACCAAAAACCCGTCCACACTTTCAAGTCACATTGTTGCAGTAGAAGCATTTGCACACTCACTGTCACAACTAAATCTGCCTTTTTTAAACCCTTGTTTCATGCCTGTCTGGGCTAGAACCAAGTTACTCTCCATCTCCCATGTGTAAATTTCTCAGGAGAAGGCAATTCTTTCTTCAAGTGAAAGACCAAAAAAAGTCAAAATTTCTATTTACAAGTAACTGAAAAATGTTTCCAGCTCATTAGTGGGGTTGACTACTGTCCTCGGGTTTTTGCATCTAGGCTACCCACTGATAAATAACACATCTAAGAATTTTACATTTGAAATGTGGGAAATGATTTTCCAAAGCCTATTAGTCTGTTCAACAGCGGCCTCTTACACTTCCCAACTCTGTGCTACAACAGTCTGTTTATTCCTCTGTTCAGTAAAGATTTACTAAGCATTTATACTGAACGAGGCAGTATTCAAAGGGTTCTCTGCTACGGCGCGGCTCCGTGTTCCAGGAGTTGTGATATAGCATCGGAAAGTAGTGAGCTGTAAATAACTGATGCCTGACCCTCCCAGCAAGCTTTCCCACCCTCTTCGTCTGAGGATGGGCACATGACCCAGACCCAGATCATCACCACTGGAGGACACTGGAAGTTTCTCTAGAACCTGGATCAGAAGCTGGGAAGATGGTGTTGGGCTAAATGGGGTCCTTCCAAAGAGGAAACGAGTGAGCAGGAGGTAATAATTAAGCCAACTCACAAAAATCGGCAAAAATTCAATGCAGGGGCTAAGAACCCTGATAAGCTTGCTAGTCTGAGGCTTTGGTCCAGTTGTGCCTGAGCTTCCCTCCACATTTCAAGTTCCTTGAGCCTGCACATTCCCTCTTTGCTAAACTCCATGGCGATCCTGCCACTTGCACCTGATGGGGTACTGACTCACACCAGAAGCTGATAGTAACCACGAGCAATAAGAAAAATAAAACAAGTTTCTAAAAAAATTAAGTTAGGAGAGTCCTCCTTTGTTAGGGAAGATCAAGAAAATGTGGCATTTGGGGGGGGGGGGAAGCTTGCTCTTAAGGAATGGGCTAAATCTTGATAAGTAGAAATAGATAAGAGAACATTCCAAATGAAAAGGAACAAAGGGGAAGTGGTCAAAAATTGTCCAGATTGGCAAGAATGCATTCATAGCAGAGTATGAGAGCCAAGATTAAAATGATGAAGTTTGGGGAACTGTTTTGTGTCCATCTCACCCTGTCAAACAGGGAGATGCTATCTGGGAGGAGGGCCTGGGGGCACTCACGTGGACCCACACCACTCATAATGAGCCCGCAGACATTTTCCCAACCCAGAGCCAGAGCCAGTGCTGTGGCTCCAGTGGCCCTTGAGGGTTTTTTTTTTTTTTTTTTTATTGTGATTGCAAGATGCACTTTGGCGATAATCAGCAGGGATCTCTGAAAACGCAAGGCTGATTACTCAAGGTTTATTCCCAGAAGGTGCTCGGCAAGCCCAGAGTCTTGCTGAGATCACGGGGAAGGGAGAAGGGGGGAAGGGAGCTCACATAGACCTTGGGTTCTCCCTTTACTGGGGCCAAGGATGGGGGGCCTTGGATTTTGCAGGCTCTCTTTCTCTTCTTCAGACTCACTCTTTATTTGTGAATTAAAAAATTTTTTTAATGTTTTATTTATTCTTGAGAGAGAGAGAGAGAGAGAGAGAGAGACACCCAGCATGAGTAGAAGAAAGGCAGACACAGAATCCAAAGCAGACTCCAGGCTCTGAGCTGTCAGCAGAGAGCCTAACCCAGGGTTTAAACTCATGAACCATGAGATCATGACCGGAGCCAAAGTCAGACACCCAACTGACGGAGCCACCCAGGCGCCCCTCTTTATTAGTGAATTTAAAACAGAAGAGTGGGCATTAAAGCAGAGGGGGTGGGAATCTGGGTGGTGCAAATGGCCATATCCGGTCACCCAGCACTTTCTAAAAGGGGAACTTCATGGGTTGGGTGGCCTGGCTCTCTATCCACTTGTGTATTGTGTAATGTGTTCATTTGAGATGGATGTCTTTGAAATGGATGCCTTAGCAATCCAAAGCTTAATGTCAGGCATTTATGTTTCAGTAAAAAAAAAAAAAAAAATCCGAACTGTCAGGCACTCCATTACACCTTTTCAGGGAGGACCTTACATTCCAAGAGGATATCCAAGTATCCAAGTAGTGTCTGGACACACAGTAGCTCAAGGGAGCGGTCAGGGCTGGAAACATACATTGGGTCATCTGCAGAAAAACTGTAGTGTAAACCTTCAGGAGACTGAACCTCTCACAATAGTGGTAGCTATTGTATATGGAGCATTTATCTGAGTTAGGCATTATTGTAAAATACAGCAAATTTAATCTATAGGAAAAATCCTATAAGGTAAGCATAATTTTTAATCACATTTGATTTATTTTTACTTTTTTTTTTTTTTTTTTTTTAGAGAGGGAGAGAGAGAACCCGTGTGAGCAGGGGAGAGGCTGCAGAGGGAGATGGAGAGACAGAGAGAGAATTTTAAGCAGCCTTCACACTAGTGCGGAGCCCAACAGGGTCCTTGATCTCATGACCGTAAGATCATGACCTGAGCCGAAATCAAGAGTCAGATGCTTAACCCACTGAGCCACCCCAGTGCCCCAGCCCCATCTTAGAGTTGAAGTTTGAAATAAGGCTGACAGAGTTAACCTGTTCAAGGTGATCAGTTCAAAACCCACTAGTTTAGTGGCAGAACAGGGACTTGGACTTCACTTCAGGGCACAAGCTCTTAACCAGCAGGCTCCACTGAGCTCCTCAGTGGAGGAAGAGGCAGATAAAGAATCCTGGGGAATATCTAGCAGGAGCAAAGTTTTGTCCCCCTCTGGGTCAGACCGGACACTTCGATGGCATCTGAAGAGGGAAGGGTCCGGCAGGGATTTATCAGGTGTATCTCCATTCCTTGCGGTACACATCTATCACTTCCGCTCCTCTTCCACAACTTCCTGCAAACTTGCTCATCTCGCTTCAGGCACCTTTTCCATGATGTCTCAATCTGTCTTTTCAAACTGAAGACTGAAGATGTCAGACTTTCTGTTAGCACAGAATCTCTGAATAACTCCAAGAAACAGACCCTTTTCTCCACTCTAGGTCATAATATTTGGGAGATTATCTGTTATAGTAACTAATATTACCTTAACACTTAAGGAGATTTGGTTAAAGCATAAAACCATCTCTTTACAAATGCTTATTTCTTCCCCAACTGAAAAATTCAGAAGGCAAACTGAGTGATAAGATTGCCACTGTTGAAATAAAAATTATGGTTTTTAAAGACCATGTAGTCACACCTGGGTGACCTAGTTGGTTAAGCATCCAACTCTTGATATCAGTTCAGGTCATGATCTCATGGTCCTGAGATCGAGCCCCTCTCCAGGCTCCATGCTGAGCTTGAAGCCTACCTGAGATTCTCTCTCTCCCTCTCTGTCCCTCCCTTGTGTGCACATGCTCGCTCCCTCTCTCCCTCTCTGTCCCTCCTTTGGGTGCACAGGCTCACTCTCCCTCTCTGTCCCTCCCTTATGTGCACATGCTTGCTCTCTCTCTCTCCCTCTCTGTCCCTCCCTTGTGTGCACATGCTCGCTCGCTCTCTCCCTCTCTGTCCCTCCCTTGTGTCCACATGCTTGCTCTCTCTCTCTCCCTCTCTGTCCCTCCCTTGTGTGCACATGCTTGCTCGCTCTCTCCCTCTCTGTCCCTCCTTTGTGTGTACATGCTCGCTCTCCCTCTCTGTCCCTCCCATGTGTGCACATGCTCACTCGCTCTCTCCCTCTCTATCCCTCCCTTGTGTGCACATGCTCACTCTCTCTCTCAAAATAAATAAACATTAAAAAAAAGACCATGTGGAAGAAACTATTTCAAAACCTTGGACAAAAATACAAAGAGAAGGGATATCTAAAGGAACATAAAAGATCCTTTGAAGATCAATCCCGGAGACCCACTATGCAAGTCCTATGAATAGCAGAAGGAAAACATGTAACGTGTGAAGAAAAGGGCAAGAACATTTTGTTATTTAGAGACTTGTTTATGTAGGTTTAGGAGAAGTGAGAAAAAGGCACACACCTAGGCATACCCTAGTAAAATGTCAAAATTCCAAGGTGAGGGGCACCTGGGTGGCTCAGTCAGTTAAGCATCTGATTTCAGCTCAGGTCATGATCTCATGGTCTGTGAGTTTGAGCCTCCCATTGGGCTCCGGGCTGACAGCTTAGAGCCTGGAGCCTGCCTTGGATTCTGTGTCTCCCTCTTTCTCTGCCCCTCCCCCACTCACACTCTGTCTCTCTCACGCTCTCTCTCTCTCAAAAATAAACATTAAGGAGTGCCTGGGTGGCTCAGTCAGTTAAGCATCCAGCTTTGGCTCAGGTCATGATCTCATGGTTCATGGGTTAAAGCCCCGTGTCGGGCTCTGTGCCGACAGCTAGCTCAGAGCCTGGAGCCTGTTCCAGATTCTGTGTCTCCCTCTCTCTGACCCTCCCCTGCTTTTTCTGTCTCTCTGTCTCTCAAAAATAAATTAAAAAAAAAAAACAAAAAAATCATTAATTTTTTTTTCAAAATTCCAAGGTTAAAGACAAATGTGCATGCTTCTAGACTAAAAGAACAAGTTATTTACAGAAAAAGAAAAAAATTAGCTGGCCCTAACTTCTCATATGCAGCAGAAGTTGGTAGAATATTTTGAAATCATATTTACAAATTACTGAGAAAAAGAAGACTAGGGATCAAGGATATATACCTCACGTAAGGACATTATCCACTTGTTAGTGTGGAGGAAAGACATTTGCTGGGCTGTGAGGATTCGGAGGTCATCATTCACATAATCCATAAGAGAAAAAGTTTCCAGAAAAAAAAAATTTTCAGGCAGAAGGAGGAGGAAAAGAGAAGGCGTAGGAGGAGAAATTTTAAAAAATGCTAAAAGAAGGAAACAGAAAAGGAGTCAATGGTAGGCAAAGAACTTTGCAGTGCATATGGTTAATCTAAATAGAAAATCATTGACTGGGAATGTGTATTCTGAACACTAAGGACGCTTGAAATATGAGACATACTGTAAGAGAAAGTCTAATAATAGTCTGGAGCTAAAGGTTCCTCTCAGCAATATCTAGAAATTGGGAATTGGGGAGGCATGTGTAAAAAACTTGTAATAACGCCAAAATTTTGATTTTGTGGAGGATGAAGAGAGCAGAGAGAAGAGCTCTTGGTGAAGTGCTTGCTGGCCAGCACATCGTGGTGGGTCACAGAACAGTGGTAGGTATTCAAGGATGATAATCAGGAATGAGAATACTGAATAGAAAAGTATAGCAAAGTGTCCAAATTAACAATGAGAGAGGAAAGAGAATAGAAACTAACTAGATCAATCAACAAAATACAAAGCAAATAACAAATGAAAAGTAAAGTAGAAGGTGAAGTGAAAGAGGGGAATGTTCAGCTGGAGAAAAAGAAAACACGATATGTTGTTTATAAGAACATACTTTATAAAAAGAGAGAAGGCTGAAAAGCTTAAAATGGGCAAAAATATAAACAAGTGTAAACTTCTCAAAAGGCAAGAGAACACAAAATGCTGATGAGTGAAACAAAAGACTGAAATAAATGGAGATATACTGTATTTGTGGATCAAAAGAGTCAACGTGATAAAGACGTCAGTTCTCCCCAGACCGATTTATAGATTGAATACAAGTCTTATCAAAATGTCAGCAAGCTCATTCTAGATTTATATGCAAAGGTAAAGGAAGTAAAATAGCTAAACAATTTTGAAAATGAAAAATTAAATGGGAGGAATCACTCTACCAGATTCTTAAAACTTACTCAACAGCTCCACTAACCAAGAAAGTGGGCTATCAGAGGAAAAACAGACACGTAGGTCAGTGAATGAAATAGAGAAGCCAGAATAGAGATGCCATTCAACAGAGAAAGAATATTCTTTCCAACAAAAGGATATGTGCTTTACAAATATTTTCTCCCATTCTATAGCTTGTCTTTTCACTCTAACGTCCTTTGATGCACAAAAGGTTTCATTTTTGATGAGGTCAAATCTATCTATTTTTTTCTGCTGGTGCCTGTGCTTTGATGTATATTCAAGAAACCACTGTCACATCCCATGTCAAGAAAATTTTCCTCCTATGTCATTCTAAGAGTTTTATAGCTTAAGCTCTTATGTTTAGGTCCTTGATGACTCATTTTAACTAATTTTTCTATACAGTATAAGGTAAGAGTCTAATTTCATTTTCTTGCATGTGAACATACAGCTTTCCCAGCACCATTTGTTGAAAAAACTCTTCTTTCCCTCAAACATCTTGGTAGCCTTACCAAAAGCCATTTGTGTATTGAACGGTTTACTTCTGGGTTCTCTGTTCTATTTCACTGGCATATATGCTTGCCTCTCTGCCAGCGCTGCAGTATTTTGGTTACTATCCCCTTGTAGTAAGTTTTGAAATCAGGAAGTGTGAATCCTACAACTTTGTTCTTTTTCAAGATTGATTTAGCTATTTGGAGGTCCCTGGGTATTCCATATGAATTTGAGGATGAGTGTTTCTATTTCTGCAAAGACATCATTGGGATTTTGACAAGAATTGCATTGAATCTATACATCACTGTGGATAGAACCGTCAGAGGGTGTCTTTCCATATATTGGTGTCTTAGCAATGTTTTTTTTTTCTCCCAATGTACGAATCTTTCACCTCATTTCCAAGTATTTTATTCTTTTGATGCTACTGTAAATGAAATAGTTTTACCAATTTCCTTTTTGAAGTATTCAACGTTAGTGCCTAGAAATTCAACTCATTTTTCTGTGTTGATTTTGTATCCTGCAACTTTGCTGCATTTATTAGTGCTTACAGTGTTGTTACGGACTCTTTAGTAGTTTCTACATATAATATCATGCCACTTATGAAATGAAATAATCCTACTTCTTCCCTTCCCATTTGAATGACTCATTTCTTTTCCTTGCCTAACTAAGTTCTCTGGATAGAATTTCCAATACCAGATCTTATAGAAGTGGCAAAAGGAGGTATCCTTGTCCTTTTCTGATCTTAGAGGAAGAGTATTCAGTCTTTCACCATTGAGTATAATAATGTTAGCCATGAGTTTCTTATACACAGCCTTTATCATGTTAGCAAACTTCCTTCTATTCCAACTTCACTGAGTGTTTTATCATGAAAGGGTATTGAATTTTGTCAAATGCTGTTTCTGCACCTATTGAGATGATCATGTTCTTTTTCTTCAATTAATATGTGTATTATACTGATTGATTCTTGTATGTTGAGCCATCCTTGCACCCCAAAGAAATCCCACTTGGTCATGGTGCAGAATTCTTTTAGTATGTTGTTACATTTGGTTTGCTGATATTCTTTGAGGATTTTTGCATCAATATTCATAAGGGTCATTAGTCATAGTTTTTTTTTTTTTTTTTCTGGCAGTCACTTTGACTGGCTTAGTATCAGGGTAATACTGGCCTCACAGAATGAGTCAGTGTGCTTAAAAAAACTCATTATGTGTGTTCATATATATATATAATCATAGAATGAGTTACGAAGTGTTCCTTCCTCTTCAATTTTTTGAAAGAGTTTGAGGACTAGTGTTAGTTCTTCTTTAGGCATTCAGTAGAATTTTCCAGTGAGGCCATCAGGTCCATGACTTTTTTTGGTGGGAGATTTTTGATTGCTGATTCAGTTTCTTACTAGTTAGAGACCTATCCAGATTTTTATTTCTACCTGATTCAGTCATACTAGATTCTATGATTCTAAGAATTTGCCCATTTCACCAAGGTTATCAAATTTGTTGTTTATAAATGGTTTCCAACACTAAGAGTACAGTAGAAAAACATACACATGTTCAAAAATCCTAGAAGTAAATTTATGAATCAATAAATATTTATCAAACATCTATTATGCCCAAGGCATCATAAAACAGAGAGGTATAAGAACCAGAAACAGTAGTCAAAAATAGAATTTTAGAAAGATAATTTGCAATAGCTACAAACATCAGGAAACTACCTGGAAATAAATCTAACTAAAGATGTGCAACAAGGGACAGTGCAGCATCCCAAAGCTGGCTACAGTGAGGACAGCCACGGGCTTAAAGGGAACCCAAGGACAGTTATTACAAGCGAGAACAACCCTCAGGGACTGTACCCATTTACAGAAATGCAGCCAACCTGCAGGGACAAGGAGGAACAAGCATCCCCATCTCAATCCCTTAATCTTGGATTTTTTTATATTAAACCTTTCACGTATGTATGTATGTATGTATGTATGTATGTAGATTGATACACAGTACTAGAAAATAATAGGAAAAGGTCCTATGTATGTTATATCCAGTCTCCCCAGTGGTAACATCTTGCAAAACTGTAGTTCAATAACACAACCTGTCTATTCACATTGATAAAATCCACTGAATGTGTTCAGATTCTCCCAGTTTTACTTGTACTTATGTGTGTGTGTATGTGTGCACTTAGCGTATTCTATCTAAATTTGTCACATGGGTTGTGTGTCCACTACCACAGTCAAGATGCAGAACAGTTCCAACACCAGGAAGGATACTCCTGCTCTCTTTTTATAATTGCCCCCACATACTACCTCGCCCCTCTCCGCTTCCCTGACCCTGGCAACTGGTAGTTTTTACTCATTTTTATAATTTTTATACTTCAAAAATGTTATCTAAATGGAATCGTACAGTATGTAACTTTTTGGTATAGGCTTTCTCCACTCAATATCTTTCCTTTGAGATTCATCCAAGTGAATTCCATTATTGTTGAGTCGCAGTCCACATATGAAAGCACTATAGCTTGTTTAATTATTCACTTGTAGAAGAACATTGGCACTGTTTCCAGCTTGGGGGCTATTACAAATAAGCTGCTGTGCACACTCAGGTACAGGTTCTATTTCTCTGAGATAAATGCCCAAGAGAGCAACTGCTGGGTCATGTGACAAATGCATAGTTTTTTTAAAGAAACTCTCAAACTGCTCTCCAAAGTGGCTATCCACCAGCAATATATGAGAGACCCAATTTCTCCACATTGCCCCAAGTATTTGGTGTTATTGGTTTTTTTATTGTAGCCATTCTATTAAGCATGTAGTAGTATTAGTCTGGATTCGCCAGAAAAACATAATTTTATATATATATAATGTTATTAGTTCTATATATGTATATATCTTGAGGAAAGTTGCTGAAATAGATATTGAAAGTAGAATTCACATACATATGAATGAGATTTACTATAAGAAATTGGTTCACATGGGTATGAAGGCTGAGAAATACAAGACCTATGGTTGGCAAGGTGGAGACCCGGAGAGCTGATGGTGTAATTCCAGTCTGATTCCAAAGGCCTGTAAACCAGGAGAGTGGATAGTGTAAGTTCCAGTCTCAGACCAAGTCCACAGGCAGGAGAAGACTGATATCCTAGATCAAAGACAGGCAGAGAGAATTCTCCCTTACTCAGCCTTTCCAGGCATTCAGTGGATCCTCTCAGACCCATCCACACTGGGGAGAACAATGGGCTTTACTGGGTCCCCTGATTCAAATGTTAATCTCATCCTGAAATACCCTACAAAAACACCCAATTTAACCAACTATGTGGGCAACGCATGGCCCTGTCAAGTTGACACATAAAATTACAGTAGGACATTACACTGTGGCTTTAACCTGCGTTTCCCTAATGGCTATTAATGAAGAACATCTTTTCAGGTGTTTATTTACCATCTGTATGACTTCTTCAGAGAAAAGCTTTTGCCCCTTTTCTGAATGGATTTTTTTTAACTGTTGAGTTTTGAGAGTTCTTTACTCTAGATACCAATTTTGTTAAATATGTGGCCCATGGCTCTAGCTTGTATCTTCATGCTTTTTAAATTTTTTTTCTTCCATCTATTTATTTTTAAGAGACAGAGAGAAACAGAGCATGAACAGGGGAGGGGCACAGAGGGAGGGAGGCACAGAATCCGAGGCAGGCTCCAGGCTCTGAGCTGTCAGCAGAGAGCCCAACGCGGGGCCTGAACCGACAAACCATGAGATCGTGAACTAAGCCAAAGTCGGATGCTCAACCGACTGAGCCACCCAGGTGCCCCATCTTTCATACTCTTACCAGAGTCTTTTCATGGAACAAAAGTCTTTCACTTTGTTGAGTTCTAGGTTATCCATGTGTCCTTTTAGGGAATGGACTCTTGGTGTCAGGTCTCTGAGAACTCTTTGCCTAGCTTGGCTTTCTAAAGATTTTCTTCTGAAAGTTTTATAGTTTTATATTTAAAATCATGGTTCATTTTGAGTTAGTTTTTTAAATTTATTTATTTGAGAAAGAGAGAAAGAGGCAGAGAGAGAGGGAGAGAGAGAATCCCAAGCAGGCTCCATGCTGTCAGGTGTAGAGCTTGACATGGCCTCAACCCCACCAATCATGAGATCATGACTTGCCAAAAACAAGAGTTGGACACTTAACTCACTAAGCCACCCAAGCACCCCTTGAGTTAGTTTTTATATAAGGTATAAAAATTTAGGTCTTGGGGTGCCTGGGTGGCTCAGTCAGTTAAGCATCTGATTCCAGCTCAGGCCACGATCTCATGGCTTGTGGGCTGGAGCCCCACATCAGGCTCTGTGCTGACAGCTCAGAGCCCTAGAACCTGCTTTGGATTCTGTATCTCCCTCTTCTTCTGCCCTCCCCCCTCCTTGCTCTCTCTCTCTCTCTCTCTCTCTCTCTCAAAAACATTTTAAAAATTTTACCAAAAAAATTTAGGTCCTTTTAAAATTTTGTGAGTATATAATTTCTCTGTCACCATTTTTTAAAAAGACCATCCTTTCTTCATTGAATTGGTTTTTCATCTTTGTCAAAAATCAGTTGAGAGGGGGGCGCCTGGGTGGCTCAGTCAGTTAAGCCTCCGGCTTCAGCTCAGGTCAGGCCTCACGTTTGTGGATCGAGCCCCGCGTCAGGCTCTGTGCTGACAGCTAGCTTGGGGCCTGGAGCCTGCTTCTGGTTCTGTGTCTCCTTCTCTCTCTGCCCCTCCCCCTCTCATGCTCTGTCTCTCTCTGTATGAAAAATAAATAAAACATTAAAAAAAATTAAAAATCAGTTGGGCATCTTTGTGTGGTTCTACTTCCGGATTCTCTCTTCTGTTCCATTGATTTAGGTGTCTATCCTTCCACCAATAACACATACTCCTGATTACCACAGATCTATAATACATATTCAAATTGGGTAGACTGATTCCTAATACTTTATTCTTCTTTTCTAAGATTACTTTAGCTTTTTTAGATTCTGTGTCTTTCCATATAAATTTTAGAATAAGCTTTTCTATGCCTACATAACAAATCTTGCTGGGATTTTGACAGCAACTGCATTAAACCTACAGGTCAGTTTGGTGGAGAATTCACACCTTTGCTATGTTGAATCTTCGAATCCATGAGTATAGTATGTCTCTCCACTTATGTTGATCTTGTTTGATTTTCTTATCATTTCCTATTTTCAATTTCACTGTTTTCTCTTCTTTTTTTAATTTTTTAAAATTTATTTTTGAGAGACAGAGAGAGACGGCGCAAGCAGGGGAAGGTCAGAGAGAGAGAGAGAGAGAGAGAGAGAGAGAATCTGAAACAGGCTCCAGGCTCTGAGCTAGCGTCAGCACAGAGCCCGATGTAGGGCTGGAACCCACGAACCATGAGATCATGACCTGAGCTGAAGCCGGATGCTTAACCGACTGAGCCACCCAGGTGCCCCCACTACTTTCTCTTCTTATTATTTCCTTCTTTCTACTCATTTTGAGTTTATTTTGCTCTTTTTGTAGTTTTTTAGGGTAGGAGCTTAGATTATTGACAAGAACTTTCATCTTTCTTTTTTGACTTTTTAAAATGTTTATTTATATTTGAGAGAGAGAATCAGGGAGGAGCAGAGAGAGAGGGAGACAGAGAATCCAAAGCAGGCTCCACACTATCAGCACAAAGCCCGGTGGGGCTCAAACTCACCAACTGTGAGATCATGACCTAAGTCAAAGTCAGATGCTCAACTGACTGAGCCACCCAGGAGCCCCTCCTCTTTTCTAATGAAACCATTTCATGCTATAAATTTCACTCTCAGCATTGCTTTAGCTAAGTACTACATCTTTTTCTATATTGTATTTCCATTTTCATTCAGTTTTATATATTTTTAAAATTTCCCTTGATATTTTCTCTTTGATTTATGGATTGTTACAAAGTGTGATGTTCAACTTTCAGCTCTTTGAGATTTTTCTTGTTGCCTTGCTGTTATTGGTTTCCAGTTTGATTCCATTATACTCAGCTGATTTTTGACAAAGATACAAAAGTAATTTAATGGAGAAAAAGATGGTCTTTTCAACAAATGTTGATGGAGCAACTGCATATCCATAAGTTAAAAAAATGACTTCAATTTCATACCTTGTATAAAAACTAATTCAAAACATGATCTTAAGTGTACAACTATAAAATTTTCAGAAAACATACTCTGAAAACATACTCTATTCTTTTAAATTTGTAGAGGCTTGTTTAATGGACCAGGATATGATCTACCTTGGTGACTATCCCAGGGTATTTGAAAAAAAAAGATATATTCTGCTATTGTTGGTCAGTGTTTTATATATGTTGATTAGATCTTACTGGTTGATTGTATCATTCATGTCTTATCTTTTTTTAAAGTTTACTTATTTATTTTGGGAGAGACAGAGAGAGTGGGGGAGGGACAGAGAGACAGAGAAAGAGAGAGAATCCCAGGCAGATTCCACATGATCAGCACAGAGCCTGATGCAGGGCTTTAACCCACAAACTGTGAGATCATGACCTGAGCTGAAATAAACAGACACTTAACCAACTGAGTCACCCAGGTGCCCTCACATCTTATCTTTTATACTTTGCTGATTTTCCATTTAATAATTCTAACAAATGCTGAAGGGAGGATATCTATATCCCCATATATAATTATGGACTTGTCTATTGCTCTGTTCAGTTCTCTCCATTTTTGTTTCACCTATTTTGAGGTTCTATTGTCTGCTAAATAGATGTTTAAGATTGTTGTGTACTGGACGCCTGGGTGTCTTAGTCGGTTAAGTGTCCGATTTCAGCTCAGGTCATGATCTTGCAGTTTGTGGGTTTGAGCCCCTCGTCGGGCTCTGTGCTAACAGCTCAGAGCCTGGAGCCTGTCTTTGGATTCTGTGTCTCCCTCTCTCTCTGACCCTCCCCTGCTCACGCTGTCTCTGTCTCTCAAAAATAAATTTTAAAAAATTAAAAAACAAAAAGATTGTTGTGTCTTCCTGGTACTGGTAGATCAATCCTTTTTATAATTATGTTTGTTATATTTCTTCTTATCCTTAGTAGGTTTCCTTACTGTGAATTCTCCTTTACCTGATTATTGGTAGAGCTACTCCTTATTTTAATTAATGTGTACATCGTATGTCTTCATTCATCCTTTACTTTTGAACCACCTATGATGCTGAATTTGAACTGTTAGCACCGTATAGTTTAGTAATTTGTTAATCCACTCTGCTAGTCTGTAACTTTTAATTAGTATATTTTGACAATTTACACTTAAAATAATTACCAATACATTCGTACTTAAGTCTGCCATTTTACTGATTTTCTCTTTGTTTTCTCTGCTTCTCTTCTGCTGCCTTTTTGTGGGCTACTTGAACAATATTTAGGACTCTACTTTTACTGATTTATAGTTTTGGGGTGATTCTCCTCGTATAGTTTCCTTAGTGGCTGCTCTGCATATTTCAAAACACATGTGTGACTTATCACAGTCTACTGGCATCAGTGTTTTAACACTTTGTCTTTAGTTTTCAGACGCTTGATCATGATGTGTCTCAGCATGGGATTCTTTAGGTTTATACTATTTGGGGTTCACTCAACTTGTTGAATCTGTACGTTTATGTCCTTTATCAACTTGGGGGTGTTTTTAGCCTTCTTTCCTCAGCCCCACTCTTTTACTCCTTTTTTCCTAAGATTCTAATGATACATGTGTTGGATTTTTTTATCGTGCCATAGGTCCCTGAAGATCTTTATTTATTTGTTTCTTTTGTCTATTCTGTTTTGTCAGATTGGATAAATTCTACTGATCAGTCCTGAAGGTTGCTGATTCTATTCTCTGTCATCTCCACTCTACTACTGAGCTAAATCACTATGAAATTTTAAAAATTATTTTGTTTTTAAGTTTTATAACTTCCTTTTTGTTCTTCTTTATCACTTCTTGGCTGAGACCTATTAGTTTTTCATTTTTTTCAAGAGAAAAAATATATATTGGCTAAGTATTTTAATGATGGCTGATTTTAAATATTTCCCAGAACCACAAGAGACTCTTAAATACAGAGAACAAACTGAGGGTAGACAACCCTGTGATAAAAATAACAAAGAATACAATGAATGGTTTAAGGAGTAGTCAAAATGCAATGCTGTTGCTGTGTTGTTCTGAGGAAGAGAACAGATTCAGATAACTAGACTGCTGGAAAATTCATAATGGCTGCGAACAAAATTTTAACAGAACAACTACAAGAATAGCAATTCAACCTCTAGTTTCTAGTCACATATGTAAGGGAAATGGAAACTATGGCAATTTGTATCCACTTTAAAGGAGGCAGGGGGAAAAGAGACAAAGCAGAAAAGAAGACGGTAAAGGTAAAACCTCTATTTCGTGTCTTAGAGACTATGTCAGACCACACAGAGCATGCAGAAGCCATGAGTAAATAACTGGGTTCAGCAAAATGCAGATGTTTCCGTGAACTAAAGACAGATCACGGACAGTCTGCTTGGTGCACCAGTGTTTTAAAAAGAGCCAAGTAGCTTTGCTTTCTCATGAAAATTGATAATTAACCAGCTCTGTGAAGGATATTGATGTGGGTTGGGGGTGGGGGGAGGCAAAAATCAATCCCTGGAGAAACCATTTCCTGCTTTTCTTTCGTCTTTCCCTGGACTATCCCTCACCCACTTCAAACTCTGGACCTTCAAACCCCAACCCACTCCTTTTCTTGTTTTTCCTTCTTTTGAGGCCTCTCAGCCTAGCACTTATTCTATTTCAGGGGTAAAAAGTGTGTGTGGGAAAGTAGCAATCAGTAAGTTTGGCTCTATTTTTATGAAAAATTTCCAAAACAGTAAAACAATCAATAGCAGTGACTGTCTAAGTCATCTTTGAACTCCCCAGTCATTGGCACATTAGTGATGGACACAGAGAAGTTACGGATATAAGAAAGAAAGAAGGAGAGCGGGAAGGTGGAAAGGAGGAAGAGAGGGAGGATCAAACATTTATTTTGCACCCACTACGTGGTAAGCATTGAGGAAGACAAATTGCAAAGACATGGGTTTACGTTTACGAGGTCCGTATCTGATGGAGCCGAAGGGACTCAGCTCCATTCAGAGGAACCTAAGATCTCTTGGACAGGACAAAAGCACAGGGTCCGCACAAGCCATGCTCTTTCTGCTCCTCGCTACCCCTTCCCCAGCCCCACCTCACCACAGTAATGCGCTATAGGTGGACGGCTGCCCCCATCCTGTGTCTTAGCCCATTTGGGCTTCTCTAGCAGAATGCCACAGACTGGGGGGCTTATAAACAGTGGAAATCTATTCTTCACAGTTCTGGAGACTGAGAAGTCCAAGATCTAGGCAGCAGGAGACTCGGCATCTGGCGAGAGCCCACTTCCTGGTTCATGGATGGCCATCCTCTCGCTGAGTCCTCACATGACAGAACAGGAGCAGAGCTCTGTCTCTTTCTTAAGGACATGAATCCCACTGATGAGGGCTCTACCCTCCTGACCTAAGCACCTCCCAAGGCTCCACCTCCAAATACCCTCACTTGGGGGATAGGATTTCCACACAGGACGTTTGGGACGGCAAGCATTTTGTCTTTAGCACCCTGCCCTGGTCCTCTCTCTTCACGCTAAGGCAGAGAAAATTAGGTTTATGGTGTGGTTAAGCCATGTGACCAAACAATCTGTGTTGGCAAAATTCTATAACTGCTCTTTCCTCCTCATCCCTTCAGGGTGTGAGACAGTTAAATGTGGAACTTGCTTGAGTACGGCCTGTGTGGTCCCTGCCAAATCTAAGGAACCATATCTGACTCACATTTATGTCATTCTAGAACCCAGTGCTCAAAGTTCAAGCAGAGCTGCACATGTCTTTATGACATGAGGAGAATGGTTGGGTCATAAGCCAAGGAATGAATACTCCTTCAGAACAGAGACCAAATTGGATCAAAAGACCTTAGAAAATTTGGCAATTTCAAAAGCCACAATATAAGCTTTAAGACAAAGAATTTTTAAATCTACTTTTTAATGTTAAATATCTGATGTGTACATTCAGAACACCAACAGGCAATTTCTTGAGACAGCTCTATATCCTTTAGGAAACCAAAATGCTCTGGATATTACCTTTTAGCACTTCCAAGAATAAAAATAAAAATTCTTTTAATGTCTTCTCCACTAGGAAAAACCATATCACAATGCTCACAGGTACCCTTGGAGGGACACACACATCACAGTAGTGAGGCCACTGTCACTATGAAAGCAGCGCTGGACTGTGACTCCTGAGCAGCCAGTTTTCACAGCGATCACAAGAACTTATTCATCCACTTTGAAGTGAACCAGAATTTTCCAGGCTACAGTGGTTCAAAAATATCTTACTTGTGGTCTGAGTATCTCACCTAGCCACGAGGTGGGCTTACCTCTCTCTACCTTAGGAGGTATTTTTCCTCATCTTTGGGGCTAAGAGTAAGGCAGGGAAGAGTGATGGGTCATGTGATTTGGGGGTGAGGGGGAAGTGTACTCAAAAGTAAACAAGAAACGAGAAGAGAGTATGGAAATGATATCAGTGTATTTCATGGTATCGTATCTCATGGTAAGAAAAATGAAGCTTGTCTCTTTGGATTTCCTAGGGCTGGCATGACAAATTATCACAGACTGGGCAGCTTGAAACAACAAAAATTCATTTTCTTGTAGTTCAGGAGTGTCAGCAAGAGGTCAGTAGGGTTGGTTCCTTTTGGAGACTCTGGATGAGAAACAGTCCTAATGCTTCTCCTACGTTCTGACAGTTGCAGGCATTCTTTGGTATTCTTTGGCTTGTTGACATATCACTGTCAAAATAAATCTGTTGTACTCAGTCATCTTTACCTAAGCTGGAGACATAGCTCCAGGCTGCCTGTTCTCTTTTTAGCAAATCTTCCACCTTAGCAACACCTCCATGGGAAGCAGCTGAGCAAATTCCTCACTAAGATCACCAGACTCCTGAGTTTCAAATAATTTCTTCAGGTGTTGGGAGAGTCTTTCACCAAATACATCACTGATAGCTGACACTGCAGACGCCATGTTGCCAACTCCTGTTAGATTCTATGCCCAAGATGGTCCACAACCCTCCACCATCAAATCACTGTCTTTGGGGATCGCAGCCATGAAGTAGAAGAGACAAGTCTGAAACACAGATCTCCTGGCTCTAAGTGTAATGCACCATGTCAGTTTTTGCAGATTTTTCAAGTTCAATTCCAGTGGCATACCACATATCCTGGTCTTCCATGGACACATCTTAACCACCCAACCTGGGATCTAGTCAAATAAGAAATCTGCCTGTTCACCATCCAGGCCTTACAGACACATCCTAAGGTTCAGAGAACGCCAAGGGTACCCACCATTTGGACAAAGTCCTGAGCAGAGGATGAGAAGGACAGCTGATGACGACAAGAGGAAGTTACTTTTCTCAGATGAGAGGACAACAGGAAAAGCTGGAAAAACTCTTCTGTGGGCATCCCTATCCCAGCAGTGAGCACCACCTGAGACATCTAACAAGAGAGGAGGAAGAAACAGTGGCCCTTCCTATGCATTTCTCTCAGTAAGAATTACATGGATCACAGGTGCCTATTCCTTAGGTTTGAATTTCACTCTAGCAATATTTTCTGCTTTGTTTCAATATCCTTTCTATGAGACTTGCCATTTTGTTAGCCTTTGAATGAATGGTAAACATAAGTTTGCCAGGATCAAGCACAGAAAAGTGCTAATCCAGGGAGTAGCTGGGGAGGCAGAATGTAAGGGCAAGATGCATGAGGGGATGCTGAGAACTGTCATTTAATTGGAATATTTGGTGCTTGGGAGAGGGAAAGGCAGCTTGCAGACAGGATTGGTGCCAAACTGAAGGGCTCATTGGGCTTTGCTAAGGAGTTTGACTTTATATGAAGTGAAGAAAGCCGATTTTTAGACTGAGAAAATTACAAATTCATACTGTATGAAGAAAACTCTTCTGGTAAAGCACACATGCTGAGGGGTGAAGAAGCAGGCAACAGGGAACACTGATGGAAACCTGTTGTAAGAGCCTGGGTGAGAGCCTATCTCCACCAAGGCAGTGGCCAAGGGCATTAGGGAAAGGCCAATTCAAGAGCTACTTAAGAGAAAAAATGGACAGAAATTGGGATCCTGGAGGATGTAGGTATCAAGCACAAGTCAATGACATCAGACAAATCATGGTACTTGCACTAAAATTAGTTAAGTGCACTACTCTAACCAGAAATCTTAAATGACTTTCCTGAATCATGACTGACAGTCTAGAACCTTCCGTCTTGTCACACTTTTCCATACTGGAGCACATGTACTATTTTGCTACCATATCATAGTCCTGAGAACTTTCCTTTACTGACATTACCGACTCCCCTTTCTCTTTTCTGTCCCCTAAGTGGGACCATCCTCAAGAATTTATCCATGGCTCTCTTTACATTTGATTTTTCAATAGGCTAATCAACAGGTTGGACCCACTTGTCCAGCTCTGTTCTTTCACTCAGACCTTCACCTCCAAATGCCTGCAAGCCCCTTGACTTTACATTGCTCACCTTTATCCTAAATTCAGCATTTTCAAATAGGACTAATTATTACCTTTCCCCCCAAACTGGCCCCGCTATCAACTCGGCTCTGTCCATAGTACAGCCGTGTTTTTCAGTCCCTAGGCTGATGTTCCTAAAATATTGTTTTCTTCCTGTTAGACAAACCTGGGGTATAAAGCTGGGTACTCAAATATATCTAATACATGTGTGGAGGTGCATGTGCTTCCTCACTCCCCTGTTTTCTTTTAACTTATATAAAACAACCTTTTTTGCTACTTCCCACTTCCTTAGTATCTTCCTACAGAGATGAGCCCAGGGGGTGAACCATCAATGAGCACTCGGTCAATGCCATTAACCCAGTGATAAACAGGTCTGTTCCCAGAATATTGTTCAGTTTACAGAAATTTCTTTTCCAGAAGAAACAAAGTTCATGGATTCACAGAATTCCAGAAAACAGCAGAAGCAATAGGAAGAAAAAAGGCAGAATCATTTTAGGGGAATGTCTTCAGCCAGCTGAAACCCAGGATAGAAAACAATTATTTCTTGACAGTAACTATAATGAAAAACCTTCATCACTAAGGGGCTGTAGAACATGCATAAAAATGATAAAACCCTGTGAGGTACTGGCAGCAGCTAGGAAGACAGAGCAGTTGGGAGCTGACATTCAATGGGCATAGGGCTTCAGTTCTGCAAAATGAAAAGTTTTATAGGTTGGGTTATGCAATAACATGAATGTACTTAACACTATTAAACTGTACTCTTAGAAGTGTGTAAAGGGTAAGTATTAAGTTATGTTTTTTAATGTAATTAAATTTTCTTTTAATTTTTTTTAAGAAATGTTTTTCTTAAAAAAAACATAAGGAGCGCCTGGGTGGCTCAGTTGGTTGAGCATCCGACTTCGGCTCAGGTCATGATCTCACAGTTCATGGGTTCGAGCCCCGCATCGGGCTCTGTGCTGACTGCTAGCACAGAGCCTTGAGCCTGCTTCAGATTCTGTCTCTTTCTCTCTCTGCCCCTCCCCTGTTCACACTCTGTCTCTGTCTCTCAAAAATAAATAAATGTTAAAAAAAAATTAAAAACACATAAAACATGAGAAAAATCCTAAAGGAGCTGAAGGTGGTGCCTTAGCTAGGGGATTAATAAGGCAGGAAGGAAAGCATCCCAAGATTAGGGGATGTGCCCTTGCCATGGTGTTCCCCTCACAGCCTAGATTTGTCGCTGCGCAGAGATCTTATCAGGGCATTTAAATTTCCTCTACCCCCCAAACCAAGTGCACACTATATGTTAGCCAATCTGACAATAAATTATATTAAAAAATAAATAAATTCCCACTCTCACTGTCTGACTTCCTACTAAACTAGAGGCAGAGACCATATCTTTGTTATGAGATTCCCTATACCTAACACAGTGTGCAGCACAAAGTAGGCATTCCATAAACTGTTGTTAAATAAGAATGAATGACTGAATAAATGAATGAATGAATGAATGAAGAGCTAGGTACTCTATATACGTGTTCTTCTCAGAGTGTTTCCCACATATTATTAACTCATAGGCACAACTCTCTGTGGTAGGCATTATCATTATTTCCATTTCACAGAAGAGGGAACTAAGGCACAGAGAGGTTAAGGGACTTCCCCAAGGTCACGCAACTAATGAGTCATGATGCTGGGATTCAAACCAAGACAGTCCTGCTGCAGAGCCATGCTTTTAAATGCTCGCCATTTAGTAGATGAGAAATGTGAAACACTGGTCAACTGAAAGTCCAAAGTCAAACTGCTGGTAAGTGATGAAGCCAGACCATACCCTATCTGCTTTTAGGAAATAACTGAAAATGGACCACAAGGGAAAGCCAGATTGTCTCTATGTGATTGGCAAGTTCACAAGCTTCAAATAAGAGGTAGAAAAGCCACATTTTCAGGGCACCAGGAGTTCTTGGCTGTGCATGTGTTCGTTTATGTGCTTGCTTCCCTCCCTCCAGTAGAATCAAAGACCTCCAGGGTAGGCATCATGTCTTATTGTGTTATAGCCCCAAAACCTTCCATAGTGCCTGGCACAGAGTAGATATTTAAATAAGAGTTGATTGGGGTGGGTGGCTCAGTCGGTTAAGCAGCCGACTTCAGCTCAGGTCATGATCTCACAGTTTTGGGTTCGACCCCCTGCATCGGGCTCTGTGCTGACCATTTGCTCAGAGCCTGGAGTCTGATTCTGATTCTGTGTCTCCCTCTCTCTCTCTGACCATCCCCTGCTCACCCTCTGTGTCTCTCTCTCTAAAAAATAAATAAACATTAAAAAAATTAAAATAAAATCCTAACCTTCAAAAAAATAAATAAATAAATAAGAGTTGATTGAAAGGAGAAAGAGAAAAACAATCTTACACCAAGCTACCATTTATGGCAACAGATCAATGAATGTCATCATTCAGTGCAACTAAAAGTCTGTGAATTTCTAATAATCTTAGAAGTATAATTTCACCTGTTCCAAACTCACCATTTGACCATATCATGTTTATTATCCTTATGGAGCGAGTGAGTACAGTTAAATAGTTGAGCAATAACTATCCAGCGTGTAAGTCCTGTGGATATAGCATGAATACCCAATCAAATAAACAATGAGCACCATAAATATTTACCAGCAACTTTGGTAAAGTTACAGAACCCTCAACCCCAAATCCAGAAGTAGAGGTGAAAATCTCAAGTTGGGCATAGATGGGCTCCAGGTAAACCTTGCGTTTGAAGGTGGACATGGATGGGCTAGGGAGGCAGGGGTGATGAATTTCCTGAAGTCTCATGCAGAATTTTGTGTTCTTACACACTTGTGCATTTTTCTAGGGAAATGACTCCTAGCATTCATTACAATCCAAAAGAGCGCCTTGACTAAAACAACAAAGTCAGAACTATGGTTTTAGTATATTTGCTTACGCATTACAGTACAATATTCTCATTCCAGGCACCAAGTGAGAAAGAATTATAATGACTCCATAACATAAACACATACTTCAGAGCTCCTTGTGGATGGAAAGGGGAAGAGAAAGGAGCTGCAATGTTTGAAATATCTAGTAATTTGACAGGTGATAGAGTTTTGGGCAAAATTTGGTACTAAATTGCTAATTACTTCTATTGCCCTTATTGGTGATTTTTTAGAAGGTGAGCAAAATGTTTTGAAAAAAGGGAGCTTGAAATAGATGAGGAATGAGGAACAGGCCAGCCCACATGCCCATCTACTTCTCAGGACCACCGATGTCCCTCACAAAACAAAACAAAACAAAACACTCTTGTTGAAACGCCACTTAACACTGTTAACTTATACATAAACCATCTCCAGGTCTTTTCTCCCCTCATTTTAAGCAATAATCAGAATGAAAGTCTTTGAATATTATAAATAGTAGATGGAATAAGATCAGTATTCTCTTCAACAATGGCCCTGGGGCTTGCAGGGAAGAGGTTCTTACAGAAATGTGGCAGGAGAAACTGAGAACTTGATTCTTTCCCAATCAGTATTGTTCTTTACTGAATTTCCCTACTTATATTTAAGTTTGGCTACTGGTCATATAAATACAAAAAGGTAAACAGTGTCACTCCACTCTCTTGAGAAAACTCCAAATCCTGTGTAATTACAGGCCAGGAGACAGATAACACCAAGCTAGGGGTTAGAGACTTGTGTTTGCCTTTTTGTTATCACCTGTCGAAATTTGCTGGGAAGGTAAGAAAACAGTGCTGTTTATCTGGATTCATAGCAATCTCTAACTCCAACTTTTAGAAACGTCAAGGTTTGACTGTGACCATGTTGGCAGAGTCTAATAAATTGCTTTGTAAATGAAGCAGACAACACTGTTTGATTATGTCTTACAATACAGCGTTAGTAAAAAGAGAAAAGGTTTTCTTCCCCTAAATGAAACATTAGGCCCCCATGTGCCTCTTCTGCAAGACAACCAATAAAAATTAGGTCAATTTATATACAGGCTGTCCATAAAATCTGGCATGCATAGATAATATTTTATCTTGTATACATGGAACACAAAATGTTATGTATGGTCGCCTGTGTTCAGACTTTAAGGATATCCTCTGTAAGGTGCTGCATGGACAAAGAAATGTGAAATGAGTAGGTCTGCACTAAAACAACAGCATACAAGTGAGGAACTTAGATATGAATGGAAGCAGTAAAAACAGACTGACTTGATCATTTACACCCCTCAGCCTCTCCTTTTCCTTCAGGTGCCTGAATGAACCAGGTCAAAGAATCTCTGTGGTGTGTGATCTAGTTAGCTGCTGTCACAAACCCTTGCACTGGGGCGGAGACGGCTCTCTTTAAACCAAGCTGTATTCCATAACTCTTGAACTGAGTCATCACTGTTTACATGCAAATAGTCTATCAACAGGGCACACCCAAATCAAATCCGGCCCAATCCCTGCTGTCACAGAGACAGATTACTCAGTACAGACAATATTCCCTGACTCCGAAGACTCAAGGGTGGATTCTGATAGCTCTCAGAAGACCACAGCGTAGGGCAAGTGCTGATGTAGGCAAGTACTAACATAGGAAAGAAAATCAAGTTGGCCAGATGATCCAGACATTTAAATGACAATTTCCCATTTGATTTTCTAATTTTCTAATTGAGTACATTCAGTATTTCAATAATTGGACAACAGTTGATGATTTATTAAATAAGAAAGAAGGAATAATTTAAAGACCCAAATTCTCTCTCATGCTTTCAAGTATCACCCAAGTGATTAGAATTTGGCATGGTTCCTGCCTTACGCACTTTCTCTAGATGCCCAATCCAGTTAAAAACATTTTGTAAAAAATAATTTACTATCCAGAAAGTTTTCCTGTTTCCAAGATAAGAAGCCTGCTCTGCCATCCCAGCAGGCCAGGGTTGTTTAAGTTACTAGATAACAAAGTTGTTATTGATTCTATTATTTTTACTCTTCCTGATTCCCTGCAGTCCGAAGGGAGTTTGTCAGACCAAGACTGATTTTATAAAAAGGAGTCGTTATTTTTGTTGTAACTAGCCTCATTGTGACAGATGGGATCCCAGTGTTTTCTCACTGCCCTTTACTCAGGAGCTAGGAGCACAGAAAGCAAATAACCAAGAAACCAACACACTCATAGTAATCTGGATTTCTCAGCGCTGAGCCAGACCACTTGGAAATCAAATATTGGCCTCCTCCTGAATGCCCCCTTTTAGCCTGTTGTTGTTAACCAGTTTAACATTCCCTTATCACATGCTCATGTGGGCAGAATGAAATGGAATTAGCCACAAATTATATAAAATTCACTTACCTTTAAAGGAACCTATTTGGTCATGTTCAGTGTAGAGAGAATATGGCATTAAGACACAAGTTATAATGGTCCTGCCTAGAGATGAATCAATTTGCTTTGGTTTTATTGCCTCCCTTTATTTGCCTTCATGTGTTAGCTACTGTGGCGGTGGCTGGAAAAGTCTTTGCCGAGCCCACACTGGAGCCACATTAACATCCCGAGGAGAACCCCACTGTTTCCAAAGAGCTCAGTGGGAGAAGCACAATAATAAAATAAGAACATGCTGAACCTTTCTAAATCTTTCATCACATAAAGCAAGAATGGATGTGTAAGGAAGAAAGGAAAATCTGAAAATGCCTGGGATTTACATGTGGCTTGCCCATGCTTTCTCCATAGACTAAGGCATTTTCCCATACATTTCCTCTACTTAAACCTCACTCACAACAGCCTTAGGACATAGCAGTGTATTTTTATTTGAATGTCTGTGCTTGGTGCTTGCTTCGGCAGCACATAGAGTGAATGTCCGTGTTTGAAGAATGGTTGTCCTTTGAGATCATCTACGAGTCTCCATATATCAAATAATTATAGCTCAAGGGTTTCCTGTTGTTGTTCTCAACTCATAGTATGCTTAAGCATGACCATGGGTGTGTTAAAAATGCAGATTCTCAAGTCCCACCACACCCCACACACAGAGTTATTCAGCAGGTCTGGGATTAGGCTGCTTGTGTTTGATAAGCATCCCACTGGTTTTAATACGTGTGGTTCATGATCACACTTCCAGAAACACTACCCTACGAATCTGTTATTTCATTGCTTAATAGAAATCTGTGCCTTTGTGGGATTTGCCTCAACATAAATGGGTTGCAATATGTGATTGGAGAAAACACACAAAGTAAATGTATTCAAACACAGCTTCTCTTATGCTGGATAAGACATATCTACCATAGGAAGAATTACTAATAGGAAAATTCAGTGAATTTGAGACCACAAACAATTTGCTTTTACTTTCATCACTGCAGGAGAGGGAATGCACGAGCCCTAGATAGAGCTGACGCCCCCGCTCTAATCCACACAGATTTCTGAGTTTAACACTTGGTATGGGTCTCAGATTCAGGGGACATACAGAGGAATCACTTTGACGGGAGTTCCTGCATCCTTACAAAGAAGACCAGGGTTGCTCAGGACTACCTTCCTGATCTGGAGAAAACAGAAAGGAGGAGAATTCCAGGGCCACTCTGACCCAGACACGAGAATTGCTCCCTTCTCTTCCAGCCCTCTGAGGGTTTCCTCTGAGTTTATGTGAACAGTTTCATCTCCAACCTGGAAATGGAAGAATCATGGAAAAGACAGTGGGGGAGTGGCCTCTGGCTCTAAGATGCGGCTTCCATGCTGGATTCCACATCTCCTGGGATAGTTACAGTATATTTAGCTGTGATTCATTCATTCACCCCCTTCAAGTTTTCTGTTCAGGCCTTTCCTGGATGGAAAGAAGGAGATTCCCTCTCACTCGTTTCTCTCTCTCTGTGGTGTATTGAGAGCTCTGGCAGAAGCAAAGTGCCATCCAGGGCTCCCCACCTCCCCTACCCACTTAAGGCATGGCCCCACTTTGTGGTATATTCCCTTAAAACACAAGGTGTTTCTGAATATACCTTTTCTGGGTCTACCACGTCATTAAACATGGACTTGTGGTAACAGTTCTGCACTTCTTTTGGATGCAGTAATGACCAGTAGTTAAATACCTGTAGATGCACAAAAAGCAACACTAGAGGAGAAAGGAAGAGATGACCATGTGTTCGGGGCCCATGAAGAACCAGGAACATCAGACATTTTGCCTCAATGAAGTCTCACAGAAATAATTTTTAAAATTTCTTGATTGTCTACTATATCACAACACTGTATAGGGTCACATCCAAGAGAATGGACTCTTAAAGCCAGACCTCCTCAGCTTGGATCTAAATTGTATGATTCCGGACACGCTCTAGGCTTCAGTTTCCTATGCAGAAAAAAAAAAAAAATGGGAATAATAGTTCCCACCTCCTGGATTTTAGTGAGGATTAACATATGCAAAATACTTGAAAGAGTACCTGGCTCTTTGTGCTTGCTGTATTATTATATACAACGGATATACTTCGTGGGATACTCCTTTGTGTCTAATCTACAAATAAGGACAGGAAGGCTTAGTAGAGTTACATAACTTGCCAAGGAGCACCAGCTTTGCAGGGCGGGGGGCCGATCTGGAGGATGGGTATATTCAGCTCTTAAGTTGTCCACGGTACATGGAAGCCAGAACACACTTCTTCTACTGAGTTTCTGTTACCCAAAGAGTTTGTGGACATGCACATATAAAAAGCTATTTAGTTGTTTGATCAAGAGATATTATTGAAAAGATTTGTCCTTCTAACTAATAAACCATGTGAAAGGCGGGATGGTTCTGGAAGGAGGCTGGAAGGACCAGGAAATGTGGGTCAAGCCTCCTTTGGGCTCCTGGAGGTAAGGAAAGGTTCCCAGGAGAACAAAGGATTAGGCACAGGAAACAGTGATGGGAGGGGGGCGGAGGGCAAAAAAAAAAAAAAAAAAGGGAATTTCAATGAAAGCAAGAAGCTGGTTATCCAGGATGAAGAGAAGGGAAGATGGCAAAGGCTGGGATTTAGGGAGACTCGATATTTAGCTGGTAGGGCAGAGAGGTGGGAACCTTGGGGAGAGCCAGTCAGCGGGCTGGAACTGCAAGGGTGGGCCACAGGGACGGGGGGGGCTGGGGAAGCAAGCAGGGGGCCTTAGATGCTTTGGAGTCCCAACTTCCTTTCACACTTTTCCTTTCAGCTGCAAAGTAAACCCGGGCCTCCGAAGGCTTAAACAAAAACACAAGGAAAGGGCTGCGGTCTGCCTGTGCCGCTCCTGGGAGAAAGTACTAAGTTGCTTTAGGTGACAGAGCTGTCCAGTCCTGGGGTGCATCGAGTCTGCCATACTGCCCCCTTCCACTCCTCTCTCCCACTAACGATAGCCCACGAGGCAGACAGCAAGACAACCGTCCCATTAAGTTACATTTTTAGGCTGCATTTATCTACACAGTGGGGGCTGGTGCTGAATTTTCTGGGAAGTAATTTCAACTCTACACCTTTGCTGGTTTGGCCCACGAATGCATAAAAAGCCTTTGATTTAAAGTCTGGGTTTCTTTGTTCTGAACAAGTTTTCCTTGGCCCACTCAGACCTAGGTATCAGACTCTGAGGAAATCCCGGACAAGAAGGAGGGGGTAAAAGGATTCACCCTGAAGGAATAAAAATCAGCATAAGTACCCCTTCCCAAAGTAAAGGCTAATGTGCAAAAATTCCAAGTAAGTTATGGAAGGAGTTGTCTCCTGACATAACATCAATCACATCGTTTGCTTTAGCGTTTCCACTCAGAATATAGTTTAACTTTTATTTTTAACAGCAAGTTAATTATAAAAACAAATATGCGCTGATAAATTAAATTCCACATACATTCATTATGGACATATCTCTGAAGTCAAGGGAGGTTCACCTAGTTTTTTCTTCCTTAGTAGTAGAATACAGTGGCTTAAAAATTTTTATCACCAAGTCAAATTCAGCCCTTGGCATGCTTGGAAGATGCAACCACTAACCAAGAACAAGGTTGCCTGTGTTCAGGGCACAAACTATCTCCAGAAGGGAAAGGGGAAAGAGGGCAGGCGAGGACCTCCAGTATCTGCGAGGGGCTATCAGGACGTCCTGCTAATAAACGACTTTTTCACTGTCCACACTATAATTGGTTTACAGCCTTTTTTGTTTATTTATCCATAAGAGCTGCTGTTAAATGGCTCGGGAAGGCGCTCGCCTAATGGCTAGGTATCGCTCCCGGGCCTGTGAGAGTCGACGGGGCGCAGGGATCAGCGGGGATTCAGAGCGGAAACGCAATTCACCTGTAATGGACCTGGTGTTTTATGAGGCACCAGCTACAGCCTCAGAAGAAACACAACACACGCTCTTGCTTGGTGGAGGGTTGTGCCGGGTGCGTTTTCTATATGGGTTATAATTATATAGACGTCATAATTAGCCAATCCCAAAACACTGATAGCTTTGTCCCAGCTAATAATAATCACCGTAAGAAATGGCTGTTGAACTTTTGTTTCCTGGGCCAGGAGCGGCAGAAAATGCTAATTGTGAAAGCGAGAATGAGCCTCCATTGATCACCTTCAGCACCTCAGTCCCACCCCCAAGTTTTGTTCGGCTCCGGTTCCAGGGCTGGTTTTAAATTATTTTCTTTTTTTTCTTTTCTTTTCTTTTTTTTTTTTTTTCAGCTCCGATGGACGGATTTGCTTTCTGCTGAGCGCCTCTTTTCTTTCTGCAGGGCCGAGCAAAAATATCAAATGCGAGCAAATGAAGCATCGAAATGGAGACCAATTTACAGAAATGTGCAATTAGACGAGAAGTGCAAAATAAACACTCTGGGTCGGGGGTGGCAGGCGAGGGGGAACAGGGTAGGAGAAGGGGGGGGTCTGCGGACTCAGTCCAGAGTGAAGGGGGTAACTGAGGAGGAGGGGGGAGAAGAGAACAGGGTGTGGAGGAGGAGGAGGAGACGAAAGTGGGGCGGTGGGGAGGTGGCCGATCTTTGTCCCAAGCGGAGCTCGCCGCTGCTCATAACCTCGTCGCCAAGTCAACCCTGGGCAACTTGGCAGATTATCTCCGAGGGTCAACACGGCCCGGCCCGGGCAACCCCCCTTGGGCCCTGCCTGCTGATCGATGCGGTCACTCGCGGCCGGTTGATAGCGTCTGGTCCTCCACGGCCGGAGGCGAACAATGGACCCATTGACGCGGACGCGCAAAGATTAGGTGCCCGGGTCCCACAGCCTTTCCCTCCGGGCCCCTAGGACCGCAGGTGGCCCTTTTCCCTGATGAAATCGCCAGAACTCCCCCACCCCCACCACCACCACATACACATCGGCTTCCCCCAGCCCGCCCTTCCTCGAGAGCTGGGACACCAGCTAGGCAGGGTGCCACGGGTCCCCACCCACGCGCGTACCTCTCGGTGCCCAGCTCCCTTCTAAACGCAAATGCAGAGACCGCACCAGCATCGCCTACTGCAAGGAATCTGCAGGGAAGTCCAAAGTCCCAACTGGCCTTTGCTTTTTTGATGAAAATGAGAGTATTTGAGTAGCGCTTTCAATCCATAAGCATTTGCAACACGGGTATTTCTGCAAGGAGACAATTCGTTAAGATCTACCTCCCGGAAGGCTGGATATAGTTTGTGGTTTAGGAAAGTCAAGTTGCAGTGATTTTTCTCTTACTTGTGGTTCAGGTTCCTTTTTGCCAAGGCTTTTCTGCAAAGGTGACTTGTTTTTCTAAAACCTTCTGTGTTGGTTCGAGGAATGTGTTCCTTTCTGTAGGATCGTCCAAGCCCACCCAGGACGCCCGGGGAAATGGGTCGGCAACGCCGGTGGTACTCAGGCCAGGGCTTGTGTCCCACAGCGACTGGAGATAGTCTGTCCGCCTCATCGGGTAGGAAAAAAATCGTCTCTAAGTGAGGACCCCAGAGTCCCCAGAAGTGACCCAACTAGTGGAAGCCACAGATTGACGCTATCATTAAAATGTAGTGCTTTTAATTATTTTCTAAACATTTCCCTCCTCTCTTCAAGCACTGCCTAGTTCAGTCCGACACAGGAGTACACACGTTCTTCAGCTGGCTGGGTCTAGGGTCCATAGGAAGCCACCACGGATCTGGAAACCCGTGCCAAGCCCGTCCCCTTTCCCTCTCTGCCCCATTAGGAAACTGCGCGGAGTTGTTCAAAAGAACCCCCAACTTCCCCCAAATCAAAATGAACAATGCCCTTCAATTAAATAAAATTAAAAGTCACTGTGATCAATTCTGAAGCTACAGACTTCTCCCCAAGGCCCTCGAGTTTAAAAACATACAACGAATGCTGGATCTTGATGCGTTAGGTCACTGACATCATTGTGATTGCGTAGGAATCATAAATAAGATAGAAGACCAACTGTTTCCTATAGAGCTAGGATCTGCAAGCTTTTTTTCTTTTTCACCGTATTCCCTAACAGTTTAAAAAAAAGTTTAAATGCACAACCTCGGTATATGTATATTTATAAATTGTATGAATGAACTAATGTGTATACTATCAAACAAGGAAAATAGGCCTCTTAAAGTCTGATGAAAATATATGTCTATGGCTGAATCTACGTTCTAATATTTTCACAAATGCTCCACTTTAGATCGCAGAAACAGCTGGGCGTACAGGGTGTGTGCGGTAAACCCAGCTGAGAGAGAAAATGGAAACAAATGCAGGAGCTCTCGGGTACCTGGGCCTTGCTTCTTAAGGCAGCCGGCCAGGCCAATAATGGCCCCAGGCTGAGCCACGTGGGGCCCAGGGGAGCCTATGGCGCGTCGGTTGGGCCGCCTGTCCCCGCCGGTGGCGGGTTCCCTCGCGGAGCAGAGCGGAGCTGTCAAAGCTAGCGGGGGTGGCGCCGGGAGCGGAAGGGCCGCACAGCTCTAACTCCGGGGCTCCAGTTTCCACTCCCGGGCGGGAGCCATGAACGGCGAGGAGCAGTACTATGCAGCCACGCAGCTTTACAAGGATCCGTGCGCGTACCAGCGGGGCCCGGCGCCGGAGTTCAGCGCCAGCCCCCCTGCGTGCCTGTACGTGGGCCGCCAGCCCCCGCCGCCGCCGCCACCCCCGTTCCCGGGGACCCTGGGCGCGCTGGAGCAGGGCAGCCCCCCGGACATCTCCCCGTACGAGGTGCCCCCCCTCGCCGACGACACGGCGGTGGCGCACCTCCACCACCACCACCTCCCGGCTCAGCTCGCGCTCCCCCACCCGCCGGCCGGGCCCTTCCCGGATGGAGCCGAATCAGGCGCCCTGGAGGAGCCCGGCCGCGTCCAGCTGCCTTTCCCGTGGATGAAGTCTACCAAGGCTCACGCGTGGAAAGGCCACTGGGCAGGTAAGTCTGGCCTCCCACCCCTGTAGTCCTCACCGGCTCTTGTCGCGGCTGTCCCTACCCCAAGTCTTCCCCCGGACCCTCTCCCGGTTCGCGTTCTCAGCCCCTATGGACAACCCAGGGTCGGACTAAACCGCACCGGGAGCCAACGCGACGATCCTGCACAGAAGCGCCTTTCTGGGTTCCATTTGGAGTGCTTAAACCCTTTCTTCCCTGGACGCTGAACTCCAGCAGCCTGCGCTCCCCCAGGGAGCCAAGGCCTGGCCGAGCCCCAGACTTCCGGACCCCTCCGATCCTCCTCCGCCGGGGGGATCCACCTGGCCGGGACTGCCTGTCGTGAGCGTCGAGGAAGCCAAGCCAGGCTCTAGCATGTCCCCGACCCGGGCCCAGAGCGAACCTTCTTCAGAGTGCTGGGCCCCGGCTGGTCTTGAGCCCATCCGGGAGGCGTCATTAGAGGAGACAGACAGTCTCCAGCGGATGCAGGAAAGCGGGGAACACAAACTGCACTCAAGCCTGCCAAGATGACGGGCGGGGAGGGGAAGGGAGGAGAAGGGGGGTACTCACCGCAAGGCCGAGGCCGGGCCGCTCAGCCTGGAGACAGGTGTCTTCCATCCTAGTTCACTTCTGAACAAACAGAAACGTTCCAAGGGGGTCTCGCCGCGCTGCTTCCCAGCAAGTAAATTTGAAGAAGGAACGCCCTCTTTGCAACAGCTGTGTCAGGGAGGCGTGAGCCCCGTGTCCCCGCGGCCCTAGGCGCCTGGCGCGTCACAGAAGGGTCTTCCTAGGAGCCCGGAGGCAACAACGTGGAGCAGCCCCCGGGCCCCCTCCTCGCCAGGAGGCCCTGTGCGCCGCTACACACTGTGACCAATTCCGTGCTGCGGCCACCTCTGGTCACCCCTGCATGGCGCATAGTTGACTTTTCTTTTCCTTCCAGCAGTCGGGGGTAGGAAGAAAGAGGCTCGGGCTGGCGCCCTTCGAGAGTCCTCGGCGACCTGTCTGCCCCCTCCCCGTGCCTGACGCAGGCCCCGGCGCGGCCCAGCCGGGCTCCGTGGGGGTCCGGGCTCGCCCAGGGTCCCCGGGGCTCGCCTCTCCCTTAGTTCACTTTTTCGCGGAGGCTGAGTGTAGAGGACCGAGCGTGTCGGGGGAGCAGGACTGGGCCCATATGGGCTGCAGCCTTGCGCACCCACCACGCAGCGAGGGGCGCGCCCGACGCTGCCCCGCGCCGCTGCGTACTTACGCGGCCCAGCGCGGCGGCCGCCGGAGGCCCGGGAGTCTTGGGAAATTCGCGATTCTTGGGAGGCGGGAGGACCACGTCCTCCGACCAGGGTGGGACCTACGGACGCGCTGTTTCTCACGTTCCCGGCTGTCCTTGCAGCTTCCTGGGGGCAGGGGTGAGGGGAGCGAGGCCACGAAGTGGGGTAACTTCCCCACCCCCCACCTCCAGGGTGCGACCCCTGCTCTGCTGGAACCCCGGGCGCGGGCGGACCCTAGGAATCCAGGCAGTAAATGCTGTGGTTAATCGGCTGCCTTGCCCGGGTAGTGAGGAAACCCTAAAAGGGTAACTAACATCCTGGGGGTTGGAGAGTTCGGAAGAGTTTTTTGCCAGAGCTTCTGACCCTCTGCCAGCTCAGCCCAGGGAGAAGGGGCCAATCCCCCCTTGCCTGGAAGCTGCTTTTGGGGTGCTCCTGCGACCTCGAGGTCCTTCCGGGAAACTCAAAGGAGCGGAGCTTAAAGGGTGTGTGAACTCGCCTGTCGCTCCTGTGGGGTTTCAAACGCCTGGGACGAGTCAAGAGACCAAAGGGTTTTCATTTGTAGTCCAGACATGAATGCTAATAACAGTACTGGAGGAACTTGTGAAAATGACCTGAAAAATGATTTGCATCAGCCTTGCTGGCAGGCTTGCCCCTAAACTGTCTCCCCCTGAGCCTTAGGGAGGGACCAAGA
>NC_043703.1:71436314-71467057 GCF_006229205.1 Suricata suricatta | reverse complement strand
TTGGAATGAGCCCCAAACCACTGCCGGCAAGCTGGAGGGAGTGCCTTAACCGGCCTCAAAACAGCCGATTTTACTTGGGCTTCCGCCTTAATGCTTAGAAATAATTGAAAGGAAACATCTAAGGTTTCAAAGACCTAGTGTAATTGATGCCCGTGGATTAGAATGATCATTCCGCCTCTTCCTCTTCCTCCTCCCCAACTTCCTACTTTTTAAAAAGTCATTTTAGTAGAGCCACATGCTTCACCAGATCATATCCTTCCATCTGCACCTCTTTCAGCAAAGAGGAGAACAGAACATCTTGCAAAACTGGCTGGACAGCCGCAGAGCTGGGGGGTATAAGGATGCAAGAGTCTCCGTACATCCCATGTGTCCCATGCTTGGGGACAGGGCGGGTGGGGGTGGGCCTAGAGCCAGGGATGGGGGAGAAAGATGGCCCCCAGCCGTCACTGAACTGAAGATATTTGGAGCTCTGAGCTGTCACTGAACTGAAGATATTTGGAGCTTTCTATTTAGGATGTAGATTTGCTTCCTAGTCCCAGGGAAAGGGAAGGAGCCTGGCCCCACCCACCTTGAAAACTCTAGGCGCAGAGACCCTTGATTTCCACATCTTTAGAAATGATGAAAACATGTGGTTAGAGAGTTTGAAAGCTAGTCATTTTTATTTAAAATGTTAAAATTACCTAACAGGTCAGCTGCTTGTTTCAGCGTCTGGGCTTGTGTTCGGGTGGTGTTTGTGGGGAAACAATGAATAAATACGGATAACACGGAAAAGAGACGCAAATCAATTTCCCTCGCTTTGTCTCAAACCTTTCTTGACCCACCCTGATTCTGTTTCCCTTAAAAATTTAAAGCAGCACCTTTTATTTTTTTGGTACTAACCAGGGCAAAAGGAGCAACTAAGATGCACTGCATTTGGGTTTGAGGTTGGGGCAGTATACAGGAGCTGGTGAATGTTCGGTTTGGTTTTGCTTCATTTTTAACCTGAATCACTACTGAAGACGAATTTCTCGGGCAGTATAGCCCAGGGGTATGGGGGGAGGGAGGGTTTCTAAGTGCCACTGGCTAGTGCTGAATAGCACAGAGCCCAGAGCAGACCATCCCTCACCAGACAGGTGGCACTCCCAGCAGGCCAAGGCCATGGCCAGGTCTACTTCTTGCCTACCCAAACAGAGGTCTGAGGCAAGGGCTTTCTCAACGGTTCTTCCGAAGAAGTGTTGCTTTGCATGAGTCTGCACCCCAGGAGCCCCAAGCGCAGACTCAGTGGGCTTCTAATCTCCTAGCTCACCCAGCTCCTCCCTCAGTTGGGTGCCTAAGGGCACCTGACGGCTCCTACCCTTGGGGGCCATTGGCTCTTTCCCAGGAATTGCTGCTAGTATCTTCTTTTGCGAAGAGACAGCAGAACTTCATTTTTGTTTTGCTGTTGCTTTGCTTTTGTTTTGTTTTTTGCTTTTTTGAAAGAAAGACGTTGAGTCCTAACGCCCCCCCAAATTAAGGGAGATTCACAGAAGAGTGCCCCAGTGGCTCAATGGGTTAAAGCGCCCAGACTCTTGGTTTCCGCTCAGGTCATGGTCTCCAGGTTCCTACCGATGTTGACAGCACAGAGACTGCTTGGGATTCTCTCTCCCTCTCTCTCTCTGTCCTTACCCCACTTGCGCTCACTTGCTCCTTCTCTCTCAAAATAAACTTAAAAAAATTTTTTTTAAGAAAATAAAGGAGATCTGTCGATCTGAAAGGGGGACTCTCTCATCAGTGAGGTGCCTTACTAGGGAGACTATGCCCATGCCCAAAGCTCCCCGCATGCCTGAGCCCTGGAGTGTAGTCAATCTGCCTTCAAACCCAGGTCCCTCAAATACTGACTCATGGCCTTGATAAACATAATTCAACTTCTCTGTGCCTCGATGTCCCTGTCTGTAAAGTGGAAGTGAATACTCCATCGCAAAGTTGAGAGATTTAAACCAAAGAATGCATGTCAAGGGTTTAATTCACTACCTAGAAATAGTCGTCCTTCTGTGTCACTGTTTTCATCACCCTCATTCTTTTGGGAAGCCCGGGAGCTGCTGCTGCGGATTCCGGAGTCTCCTGCCACCCCTCGAAGCCCCTCTCCTTTGACAAATCCCCACGCTGTCGCTGATGATGGGACCTATCCATGTCACCACTGATCTTTAGCGACCACTTCCTAGTTTCACGACTCCCTTCCTCACAAATAAGCTCTGGATTTTCCCACAGCAACCTTCGCCAGGTAAGTGAAACTGTCCCCGAGTTACACAGGGGCAGCTGATGCTGGGCGGGGAGGACCGGCTGGTGGAGGCGAGGAGACCCGTTCTCCGAGGTCCGGGATGGTTCCGGAGCTCCCGAGCAAACCCGCCTCCCTCTCCGAGGCTCCGGTCCCAACGTCGCGCGCTGCTCTGGCCGCACCGGGGCCTCTCCGCGCGGCGTGGGCCACCCGGGGCGGGCTTGCGCGGTCGGTGGCGCAGGTGCTGACTCGGGGCCAGGCGTCTATGGTCTCCACCTGCCTGGGGCAGGGCGCGGGATCCCTGAGCTTCGCTCAGAGCGCAACTCGGCCGCTCACCGCCACTCGGAGGCCCGCCGCCAGGGCTCGTGCCGCGGGCTTTCAAGTCCCCGCGTCCCTGGCTTGAATCCTGGGAAATAAAATTCGGCGTGACTTTGAGCTAATCCCTTGGTGCTCCGCTTCCTCTTCCATAAAATGGGCTCATAACGGGACAAAATGAGATAATGTCTTTGGTGTTTACTCCGAGCCCAGCTCCTCGTCGCCAGTACACGTGGTGGGAGCCACAGATGGTGCCAGTAGAGGCCAGCCCTCCAGGGAGGCCCAGGGAGGCCCCGATGAGCGCAGCCCAACTAGCTAGATGGGCCTGCAAGAGAGGACCAACGAGGGTCGAGCGCCCGGGTCGGGAGCGCCACTTGGGGTTTCACTAAGCGGCGGAAACGGAGCGAAGGACTTTGTCCCGACCCCTCTGGCCACAGGGGCCACGTCAGGTCCCATAGGGCGACCGCGTGGAGCTCAGAGCGTGAATCTCCAACTCTGCTGGGCCACCCTTAGCCAACTGGAGGCTAACTGTGGGCCAGAGGGGCCAGGGCACTCAGAGCCCCGAGCACACACACACAGCCTCGCCCCTGGAGTGAGGAGGGCGGTAAAGACGAGACCTTCCTGGAGCTCGGGGGAAAAAAAAAAAACACCCAAAAGCAAAACCCAGCCAGCGGGGCCTTGAAAAGAGCTTCTTTCCGCTAGCTGGGTGATCTCCAGCTCCCAGAACTCCAGAGGTGACCCTGGTACCCGTCTCTCCGGTGGGGCCAGCAGCCTTCCTCTGCTCTTCTGGCTGGGCGCGCTCTTCTGCGGAAAACAGGCACCCGTGGCCTTTGAAAGCCCTCCGGGAAAGTGTTCTTGGCGCGGAAGATGAGCAGGGCCCTCGGAAAGCCGTGCGCAGCTCCGCGCGCAAGTGCGCGCCCGCCAGGCGAGTGGAGTGTGCGCCAGGAACCCGGGACCGCCGGCTCTGGCTCTGCTCAGTGCGCAGGCAAACCCTGGGGCGCCCTCCTGCACCTCCACGCCCGTCAAGACCCCGACGGTCATCCAAACTGGAGCCACAAGCCCGGCCATCCCCTGCGCCTCCGGAATCTACTACCCGAGGTTGATGGAACACCGCTGGACGCTGGTGGAACCAAGATGTGCGCTTCCCGGAGCGCCTACTTCTGCAGCAGGGTTCCCGGCTCTGTCAAAAGCGCCCGTCCGAGGATTCGGAAAATTCCGCACCGACTTCCTCCCCTCCACACTCCCTGAGACACCGAGAGAGTGGAGTTGAGGTGAAGAACCCAGGAACGCGGCCTGGGCCAGAGCTTCGGGACTTCTCGTGCGGAGTGCCTCAGTGACACCGTACCAGAAATAGTGCGCGACCAACAAAAACCGCCTTTCCTTCTGAGATAGTTTTTCCTGTAGGTTTGCTGACAGTTTCTCGAAGAAGTTCTCGCCCTAAACGCTGAACTCACTCCATGAAAGTTGGCGATGATTTCCAGGTTCTGCCTGCAGTTTTTAACAGGCTTGTTGTCCGTAATTCGCTTGCACCTTTTGATCCTGGAACGGTGCCCGATTCCATTCAGCAACAGTTTTGGGGCTTTTACTGTGCAGCCGGACACGTCTGGAAGCGTTCACATTTAAAAAAAAAAAAATAGGATCACTTTTTCTCCTGATGGTCTTTGCAGTCATGAAGATTGAATTGATTATTGGTGAACTTACCTGAGTAAATAGGGACCTATTCAGGTTCCCCAAATTTCTCCTTTGGTTCATAAGGGCTGTTTTGCTCTCCCAAATTAACGTTAGCCTCCTTGGTCTAGCACTGTCACCGTCTCCTCTCCAACCAATTCAGTCCTTTCAAGCTGGTGAAATCTGCTTGTTCTTATTCCCATTCCTGCATTCTCTCCCCTCTTCTCTTTCTCTCTAGTTTTGTTCACCGTAGGTGTGGTATGGGTCTTAGAGTGGCTCTCTCTATCTTTGCCTGTCTAGGTAGGCCTATGTATGCTAGTGTGTCTTACATGGGTGGCAATGTGTATCTGGGGACCCAGGACACCCTCTTATGTACTCTTTTTTATCTTCCCAGCACAGCTATCTTCCAAGCGTCTGATGGACATTGCCACTGCTGAAAACTATCCACTTTGGTCCCAATTCTTTGTGTTGATGCCATGTTTGAAAGGCAGGAAATGTTGTCTTTAGAAGTATACAGCTTGGAACTTTGGTGGGAGCTGACTGATTATTAAAGTATAGCATAAATATATAAGGAATTAATTTTCTTCTTCCTAAGAAAAAAATTTACAACCAAGGTCTTCCATACTTGAACAGCGTCGTCTAGGAACTCATGAAAATCAAGTAGTTGGTAGGATCAGAAGAGGGAATTACTGGGTTGATATTGAATCAAATGTTACTCATACCCATTTGGCAAGCTAGATGAGGGGGCAGTAGATCCAAAGGGAACTGAGGCAGGGCAGCAGGAAGCAGAAAGGCTTCCCTTCAGAGAAACTAACTGGGAGTGACATAAAGCCTCTTAGCTGTCAGGCAGCCCAGAGGAAATTGCTACTCGTGGACAGCTTGAGCAGTGGGAAAGGACCTACAGGCAACTCTGGGAAGGAAACGGAGGCCAATTCTGCCGTCGATAACTGTCTTAAGAGTAAAAGTGGCTGGCGTAAATGGGTCTGACTGTCAATGCCAAGTCCCCATATTAAAGTATGCTGTGCTTATATATCATGAGATAGATTGGGCACAATAAAATTTTATTCCTTTTTTTCACTGAAATTATTTTTCTTTATAAACAAGATGCCATGGCTTTTGAAAGGATAGAGAGGTCAACTCTTAAGTGGTATTTTATAAGTCAACTCCAGGCTGACTTGCTTGGAGTCTTTCCCTAAACACAAAACATATGGACACCTTAAATATATGCTATATCATATGTCTGCCTTCAAGATTCTTGTTCACGTTATAGAATACACAGAATTCTACCTCTAGTTTACACATATAAAAATTATTACAGTACTTTCGCTGTGAGTAATTTACATCACTTGAATAAATTCTCGTGTTTTCCTGAATTCTTAGTTAATCATCTCCAAGTACTAAGAGCTTGAAGAATTATTTACTCTGGGGCACCTGGGTGGCTCATTGGTTGAGCGTCTGACTTAGGCTTAGGTCATGATCTCACAATTCGTGGGTTCGAGCCCCGCATCAGCTCTGTGCTGACAGCTCAGAGCCTGGAGCCTGCTTCTAATTCTGTACCCCTCCCCTACTCATGATTGGTCTCTCTCTGTCTCTCAAAAATAAATAAATGTGGAAAAAAAAAGAAATTGATGTATCGCACGGAGCTGTTCCCACTTTCCTAGCTCCAGAAATCTCATAAAATACCAAACAATTCTCAAGATGTTTTTTAGGTGAAATTACTAGATAACTGAAGTTATTGCAATAATAAAGGCATGGCTTATCTTTATTTAATGTTGAAAGACTAATTTTCTAGGTCAGAAGAGTAGCAGACTAGATTATCCCTCCTCTGGAGGAATGGGGCTCTCACAAAGACACAAACAGATTTTGGAAAAGCACAAGGCAACTTTCATGCTGGCTTTTGTCATCAGGGCCCCCATTGATCCAGTGGAGGAGGAAGGGAAGGCTCTCTGGACAGATCTGGAACTTAAAAGTGCTGTTTCTCAGCACCCTGGGGGGGAATTTAACTTCTAGTTCTGCCTCCACATTTACCCTTCTGAAACAGGGCAAATAACTTAATCCCTTTGATCCTGTTACTCACCTGTGAATTAGGGATAAAGCCATCTCCTGTGATTGTGGTGAGGGTTAAACAGAACACTGTATGTGAACAGGCGTGGGTGGGGTCCTATACGCAGCATGTGATTCTTCCAGAAGCTGAGGTCTTGTCCTGCTAGAGCGGAGACAGTGGACCCCAGAGGAGACAACAGTGACACACACTAGACGTGTCCCTTTTCCCTGATGCCCTCAGATCTTCCCTCTGATAGGGGTAGCTGGGTCTTGTCCTGGCTCCTCACAACTGAGGGTCTGTTCTGAAAAGTCACATTGGTGCTGACCAATAGGAGAAAATTGGCCAACAACTCTCTACAACACAGAGGCAAAGCCAGCCACACTGACTGATGCCCAAATTCAGCGAGCTTTATGTGTAAAGTGCACATCTTTACAATTATTATTATTTGAGAAAGAGAACAAGCATAAATGGGGAAGGGGGCAGAGGGAGAAAGAAGGAGAATCTCAAGCAGTCTCCACACTCAGAGCAGAGTCTGACGTGGGGCTCTATCCCACGGCCTGAGCCCAAATCACGAGTCAGGTGCTCAACTGACGGAGTCGCCCAGGCACCTCACAGCACACATGTTTATACTTAGGGATAGTCTGGTGGCTGAAGTCTCTAGAAAGTAAAATTTGTTCAGGGGCACCTGGTCGGCTCAGTCAGTCGTACGACTCTTGATCTCAAGGTTGTGGGTTTAAACTTCATGTTGGGTGTAGAGATTCATTAAAAAAAAAAAAAAGTTAAAAATCTTCAGGTGAAATTTGTTCGGGGGCCCCTAGGCCCCCAAGAATAGGTGATTGTCCCAGGACCTCCTTAATAAGCCTTGTCCTTAGACATTAATGTATTGGCTATGTCTGGCAATGACTAATAGAAACCACAAATAGCTGTGGAGTGAAGTTAATTTCTCTCCTGCACGGAAGCCTGGAGGTAGGTAATTGAGGACTGGACCATTGCTCCAGAGTTGTCTGGGACTCAGTCTGCTTTGACATCTCTTTCTGCTACCTCGAAATTGTGGCCCTCATTTCACTGTCCCATAAGGCACCACAGCTATGACACCCGCTTTCTAAGCATCAGGAGGGAAGAAACAAAGAAGGGTAACTCCTTCATCACTGAAAGTGTCCACCTTGTAATCCCTTGAACCTGTGAATGTGTTCTGTTAGAGGGCAAAAGGGATTTTACAGGTGTAATTAAGTTAGGGACCTTAAAATAAGATCCTCCCAGATTAGACCCAATCTAATCATATAAGCCTTTAAAAGCAGAGAACTTTCGCTAGCTTGGAATCCAAGAGATGCAGCAGAAGGGAGAGTCAGAGAGTTTCCAAGCGTCAGAGAATTCGATGTGCCATTGCTGCTTGTAGGGCGGAGGGACCCAGGTGCAAGGACTGGAGAGAGGCTTCTGGGAGCTCAGGGGTGTCCCCAGGCGATAACTGGCATCTATAACCTGAGCACCTACATTGTGCCAAGAACCTGAATTGTTCCCAGAGAGCCCCTTTGGCCAGCAACTTAGTTTTAACCATTTGAACCCCAGAGCAGAGAATTTCGCAAACCAAAGGGGGCTTTTAACCTATGGAGACTGGGGGATAATCAATTTGTGTTATTTTAAGTTGTTAAATGTGTGCTAATGTGTTATTACAGCAACAGAAAGTGCACACAAGTTCCCTTTAATGACACTTCAGGGAAGTTACACCACTCTTGCTTACATTTCATTAACAAGACTTAGTTACAAGAGAACGCCTGCCTGCACAGCGGGCTGGAAAATGTGGTCTTTATTCTAGATGGCCATTTGTCTAATTAAAAATGGGAGGGGGAGCACCTGGGTGGTTCACTCAGTTAAACATCCAACTCTTGATTTCTGCTTAGGCCATGATGTCACTGCAGGTTGGAGCTCTGCATCCAGGTCTGTGCTGGCAGCTCGGGAGTCTGCTTGGAATTCTCTTCCTTTCCTTTCCCTCTGCCCCTCTCCTGCTCTTGCTCTCTCTCTCTCAAATAAATAAATAAACTTTTTTTAAAAAATGGGAGGGGTTCTGGGGCGGCTCAGTCAGTTAAGCTTCGGCTCAGGTCATGATGTCATGGTTCATGGGTTCAAGCCCCACGTCAGGCTCTGTGCTGACAGCTCAGAGCCTGGACCCTACTTCGGATTCTGTGTCTCCCTCTCTCTCTGACCCTCCCCTGCTCGTGCTGTCTCTCTCTGTCTCTCAAAAATAAATAAAAACATTTTGAAAATTGTTTTAATAAAAAAAAAGAATGCAGGGGAGAGCATTAAAGGAAGAAGAGTACTAGGACAGCTTGCAATTTCTACCAGTTACCAAGAGTCTATATAAAAATTGTCATAATAATTTGGTGTTTTCTGCAAAAAAAAAAAAAAACACATGTGAAAACAATACTTACACATAGTCCAGATATGGAGCCCATGTCCTTGGATTTAATTCTAGAAGGAGATTTGTTCAGACAAATTTGTGTGCTGGCTTTCCTCCGATCACGAGCACTCTACAACTTCATTGCCTTGTCTATCAGAAAGCTCAAACCTAAAATTACTGTTCAGGGGTACCTGGGTGGCTCAGTCGTTTGGGTGTCCCATTTCAGCTCAGGTCATGATCTCGCAGTCCATGAGATGGAGCCTGCAAGGGGCTCTGTGCTGACAGCTCAGAGCCTGGAGCCTGCTTCATATTCTGTGTCTCCCTCACTCTCTGCCCCTCCCACATTCACACTCTGTTTCTCTGTCTCTCAAAAATGAATAAATGTTAAAAAAATAGTAATAATAAAATAAATAAAATAAAATAAAATTACTGTACAGTTAGACCTCAAAATAACTAAGTCTCTCATCCTAGCATGGCATATTAGGAAGGCTGAGATTTTCAATCAGAAAAATTGGCTCTAGTTCTACATTCAGCATTCATTACTCTTCAGAACTGCAGGGCTCTTGACTTGGTTTCTTTAAATCTGTTTTCTCAAATGTAACAGAAGACCACTGGCAGGGGGGCGGGGAATAGTTAAGCAGAGGGCGGGAGGCAAACCATAAGAGACTCTTAAATACTGAGAACAAACTGAGGGTTGATGAGGGTGGGGGAGAGAGGGAAATGGGTGATGGGCATGGAAGAGGGCACTGGTTGGAATGAGCACACTGGGTGTTATATGGAAACCAACTTGACAATAAACTATAAAAGAAAAAAATAAATAAAATAATAAAATAAAAGAGGAAAAAAAGTAAATCTGTTTGTTCATGGGTGAATTGGGGGAAACACCCACTTCACAGGATTGTTGTGAGAGTTAAATAAAACAAAGGGTGTGAAAAGTACTTTTTGATATGGAAATGGGTGCTAAATCTTATATGTAATTATAAAACACTGGATCTCCCCTTCCTCTATATTAGCAGATTTGAAACAGTAGCTTGCAACCTCTTAGTCGTTGGTGAAGTCGGTTCAGTGGGTCATCAGACCTTTAAAAAATGAAATAAAATAGAACAGAAAATATTAGAGTACGTTATTCTTAGTGAGCATCACTATTCCTTTATGAAACTTCTTTCAGCCATGTGTATATATGTCTAATAAGTCATCATATAAAATGAATGTCTACTTTGGCCCATACAAAGTTTGCAAACACTGCTCTGACTGATGCTTGATCCTTACTTTATCTATTTTAAGCTTTTTTTGTTTTAAATGTCATATACAGCATGTGCCTTTTTTGGAAACCAACTCAAATCCTCTTTGGAGGGAGAAGGTTGGACTAGAAAATAGAAGGAAAGGAAGGGTGTGGAGCTGCACCTGGTTGCCTCAGTGGATAGAGTTCTCAACTCTTGATCTCAGGTCATGAGTCCGAGCCCCACGTTGAGTGTAAGCTGAGTATAAAGATTGCTTAAATAAATAAATAAACTTTAAGGGGAAAAAAGAGAAGGGAGGGGGAGAACTCGTGTCAAAAGCAAATGTCATCATTAGGCTCTTATCTCTTGACTTCAAACCCACCCTTCTATACTCTCCTCCGTGATGCTGGAGCTGAGCTGAGACACCAAAAACGACATTTCTCCTGTGGCAACTGGCTATTGGTTTGGTTCTGCCAACCAGAAGGAGGCACTTTGGGGAGGTTTAGTGGCCAGAGGCGGGAGAGAGGACTTGTTTCTGTTTCTTGCTCACTTCAGTGAGAGCCAAGGCAGGCCTCTTCTTGCCATTTTAGTCCATTCGCACCAGTTCATTCCAGTTTTGGGTTTTTCCAGAATCAACACCTGCACAATGACATCGTCACCTTTGGCCGATAGCCACACCTCAGAGACCTCAGCTCCAAGAGCACCCCCTTCAAGGTTCCAAGTTTTCATATTTACAACCTCTTTATTCCATTGTCCCAGCCCCAGGGGAGGGGGAGGGGCTGGCTGGCTCTTGCATTCACGACTTACATGATACCTTTGTGTTCTTTTTTTACTCATAGTTTCTCATGTCTGATTCTTCTCCATGTGAGGTAACTTTCGTTGTTTCTTTCTCCCGAGCAGACCATGGACAATTCAGTGTCCTTTGAGGATAAGGATGGATCACTAAGGGGGAAATTATAGGTTTATCTTTTTCCTTCATCCCTCACTGGGCATGCCTTCTTGTCTTCTTGGAGACCCCACACAGACCAGCAGTGATGGGCCCAGACAGCACTCAATGTATCCACATGAAAATATCTGACTACTTAGCTTATTCATTTAAGGACTGGACTGTTTTTTTAATGTTTATATATTTTTGAAAGAGAGAATGAGAGGGGAAGGGGCAGAGAGAAAGGAGACACAGAATCTGAAGCAGGCTTCAGCACAGTACAGAGCCCGATGCTGGGCTCAAACCCATGAACAGTGAGATCATGCCCTGAGCTGAAGTTGGATGCTTAACCCACTGAGCCACCCAGGTGCCCCAAAGGACTGGACTCCGAAATTCAATTGTTAAAATTGTTTTTATACTGCTTCATTGAGATGGGGTTCCTATGAAGAAAAACAGGTGGCATTTGTCCCCATAGGACATGTTATCAAGGGATGATACAAGGAAAAATCTGTACATTAATTTAAAACATCGTGTTACACAAAGTTCACATTTTGTTTTACATCAGAAGCATTGGGAATGTACTATTATGGTGTGTTTACTTTGCAATCATATATATACATAATACATTATTTTATAATAAACAATATGTGGAAGGAAATACAGCATATTAAGATAAATGTCCTCAAACACATGTATTCATATCCTCTTAGTCACCCCGCAAATAACAGAGTATTTGGTATGTTCATTCTCCCTTCCAGAACTATCTCGAACCTGTTTTCTCCTCTGTCTCCCCACCATTATGGCTTTTCCTTAACACTTTGTCCCCTCCTCCCCAGGCGCACTGCAATAGCCCAACTGGTCCCACTGTCTTCACTACCATCCTCCCCAGACCACCCCACACCTCACTTAGGCCAAAATGGTCTTTCTAGTACATTAATGCGCTCTTGACTCTCCATTACCTGAAGTTTTTCAGTAGCTTCCACAGTCTGAAGGGTCACTGCCAAATCCCCCTGCCAGACTCACAGGCCCCTCAATTCTCTGAGCCCATTGGTGCAGACGCACAAGTTCTAAAACCACTGTTCGGCCTTAACGTTCTTTTGCTTCTGGCTGGAAGGACCCACCACCTTACTCTTCCTATGCTTGCCTGCCTCTCTTCATTTCTTCTACCCTCCCTTACCTTAAGATTGATTGAGGGCGCCTGGGTGGCTCAGTCGTGAAGCGTCTGACTTCGGCTCAGGTCATGATCGCACAGTTCGTGACTCTGAGTCAGTCCCACAGGGGGTGAGCTCACGTCCCACTATGGGTGAAAACGAGCCCCAGGTGAACCCGGCTTCTCTCTCTCTCTCTCTCCCTCTCTCTCTGCCCCTCACTCACATGTGTGCTCTCTCGAGATCTCAAATAAAAGATATAATGATAACAATTACAATTATTATATAAATTTATAATATAATTTAATAAACATAATAATAACTATAGTAGGCTCTGGACGATGCTCTGGGTCCTCTATCAAGTCTGTTAGCTCATCAACCATTGGGTGTTCTCTATGAACCTTCCCTGACTTCTGGAGTGTCCCTCTGCAGTAGCTAGTTTCTAAGATGTCCCCCAAAGAGACCATACCTCTTTGGTCCCAGCCATGTGGAATCTGGGCCAGGCCAGCCCACAGTTCTGGGCCTCCTATGGACCCCTTCCTGTGCTAGATGCTGGGAAGCCAAAGGTGAATAGATGGTAAAAATATTTCCAAAAAGCAAAATCCAAGAGTGGAGCTGAATTTTGGCAGGGGTAGAATGTGAGTACGAATTGTTTAAGATTCTCACTACTGTTTGTGAAATCTGTATCTTCTGCACTGTCATGAAAACAAATAGGCAAAAACAGAATCCATTTCAGATGTTACTCTTTTCAACCTGTTGTGCAAATATTACCAGGTTCTCCTGGATGTAAGGAGGGTGCTTTTTCAAGGCCAGCCCCATAGCTGATTCTGGAAAGTATGCATAAAGGCATGCTTAAAGAAAATAAATCAGCCACAAAGTCTATAGTCTTGAAAACAGTCACAATTAAGGCCATATTGACAGGCAAACTCTTGGGCTCCACCTTGAACTTTATTTAACCTTGGAGGTTAAATAAGATCACTTCACACATTGTATTTATTTATCCGAGCTGTCACCTAGCGTGCCACATAGCTGGCAAGCCCTCAATGATGGAAAATGGAACAGAGACCAGAAGCACATTAAAGACTCCATGTTTCTTTGCTCAGTTCAGCAGTCAGCTTGTAAAGGTGGGTTAAGACCTCCTTTTCAGCTGTTTTCACCATGTATAGAATTGGTGTTATGTGGGTAAATGAACCATGCGAATAAAGTGCTGTGAGAGGCCCCGCCCATCCCAGTACCCTTGTCCACTGTGTACGAAATACCTGAGAGGGTTGGGGTGGCCATAGGGCTCATGTCACAACGTGCATCCCACACGTGATTAGTGTGACCACCCATAAAAATAAGACTATGGTTTTTTAAATTAATTGACCTTAGCAGGTTTCGTGGAATTTTGCTAGTTGTTTTCATTACTATTGTTGAGATCTTGTGCTTTTTTGTAAACAGTTGCTTTATAGTTATTTTTTTTAAGTTTATATATTTTGAAAGAGAGTGTGAGTAGGGAAGGGGCAAAGAGAGGAGAGAGAGAACCCCAAGCAGGCTTTTCACTGGCAGCATGGACCGCAACACGGGGCTGGAACCCACAAAACCTGAGATCATGACTTGGAAAGGCTGTCTGCCTTAGAATGCCATCAGACCAAATGGTTCAAGGTCAAACTGATGGAGTGGGGGATGGGAAGTCACCCTGGGGTGTGAGAGTGTGGGGACAGTAAGACACTGCTCTACCCTTTTGTGGCCGTTAGAAGCTGGCCAGGGAGTACCTTGTAGTGGTGGGCAAGGTGCTTTTGTGAAGGGAACTTAATAGGATGTGATTCCTTTATTGTGGTTTTCTGTTTGTTTTTATTCCATAAACTTGGATGAACTGCATCCTTACTATTTACCAGGCCCTCTGCTGATCACTGGGGATGGTAAGGGACAAGACAGGATCCCTACTCTCAGGAAGTACTTTGTCAAGCAAGAATCAGAAAAGTGGAAGGGTGTATTATAAGATAATGTAATAAGTGATATAGCAGAGAGTTAACCAGACCTGGGGATTCAGGAAAATTTTAGCAGAGTTTGAAGCAGGCCAGCTGAGGAGAGGAGACCATATGCTAACTAACTTGGATGTAAATTTTAAAAAGTTTACAAAAATTTCTTAATGTGTTCATTATAAGTGTCAACTTTAAAGTCCTAAAACTGAAGACTCTGTCCCTGCAGGTTGGTCAGGGATGGGCATCACACCTCGCATATCACCTCTGATCTTGTACATCATCCAAGAAAGTCTACTCTATCCCAGCCTTTCCTCTGCATTCCGGCCTACAGTCCTGGGACACGCTCAGGTAAACAAATGTGCAGGGAGCTATGTAAAGAAGTCCATACCTCTTTTCCAAACACTTCCTCTTTCCATCTTGACTTTCCTCTAATAATTTTATCAATGCTATAATATACAACATAGAGTCCTGTGTTTGTCAGGAGTGCAATAAACAGAGAATGACTCACTATAGGAATAAATGCATGCATGAACTCAATATAACGATCATCTCCCTTCTTCCCATCCTGTCATTTATGCTTCTTACTGTGTTTCCATAACTAGATTATAAGTTTCCAACACATTTGCTTCCTTCTTTCGTTTCCCTCCCCTGATGCCAATATCCTCCATGGATTTCTTTATATACTTTTATTTTATTTACCACTTTTACCATCTGGTTGTCTTTAATACAGTTACTGGTGAAATTTGGGGAGGCCTGTTTGGATTCCTCATTTCAGCTAAAAGTTAGAATTATATTTTCTTTTTTTTAATTTTTTTATGTTTATTTTTGAGAGAGACAGAGCATAAGCAGGGAAGGGGCAGAGAGAGAGAAGACAAAGAATCTGAAGCAGTCTCCAGGCTCTAAGCTGTCAGCATAGAGCCTGTTGGAGGGCTCAGACTCATGAACCATGAGATCATGACCTGAGCCGAAGTTGGATGCTTAACTGACTGAACCACCCAGGCACCCCAGAATCATATTTTCAAACTAACTCTAGATGTATATTATAGTACCATTTATTATATGAACTTACATATATGTTATATGTTATATCATATGTACATATGATGTAATCGACAAACCAGAATGTTGCTGATTATATGATATAACTTATATGATATATAGTTTTAAATATATATATATGATATAATCAACAAACCAGAATGTAGACTACCCTCTGTGACAAATAAACCTGTTTTTTTAATCAAATAAATTCTAAGACTAAAAACACAAAGAACTTGAGGGGTTAATCTCTACTGTAGATTATTAAAGCCATAAGAGAAATATCAATCAAACAAAATCTGTGACCCTTTTTGCATCCCAGTTTAAACAAAACTATAAAATAACATTTACAAGACTTACAAGACCATTGTAACTTTCAATTCAGACTACATATTTAATGATATTAGGAAATATTGCTATTTTTCTTGAATTATAATTGAGATAACATTACATTAGCTTTAGGTGTACAACATAATGATCCAATATTGGTGTTTGCTGTGAAATGATCGCCACAATAAGTCCAGTTAACATCCATCACCATGGCTTCTGATAATGAGAATTTTCAAGACCCACTCTCCTTGCCACTTGCAGTATACAATATGGTGTTATGAACTCCAGTCACCATGCTGCACATTACATTTTGATGACTTCTTTGTTTCATAACTAGAAATTTGTGCTTTTGACCCCTTTACCCATTTCACCTTCCGCTTCAAGCAACAACCAATCTGTTCTCTACATCCATGAGCTGTTTTGTTTGCTTCATTTTCTGATTTTTGTCTTTCTTTCTTTTTAAGATTCCACATATAAGTCAAGTCAGATGGTCTTTATCTTTTTCTGTCTAACATTTCACTTAGAATAATGCCCTTAAGTCCCCTCTATGTTGTCATAAATGACAAGATTATATTCTTTTTTATGGCTAAATAATATTCCTCTGTGTGTGTGTGTGTGTGTGTGTGTGTGTGTGTGTGAGATCTTTTCTTTATCCATTCATCCATCAGTGGACAGTTAGGTCATCTCCATGTTTTGAATATTGTAAATAATGCTGCAGTGAACATGGGAGTGCGTGTATCTTTTTCAAGTTAGCGTTTTCTTTTTAAAACTTTTTTTTAATGTTTTATTTATGTTGATACAAAGAGAGACAGAGCATGAGAGGGGGAGGGGCAGAGAGAGAGAAGGAAACACAGAACCGGAAGCAGGCTCCAGCCTCTGAGCTAGCTGTCAGCACAGAGCCTGACGCGGGGCTCGAACCCACGAACGTGAGATCTGACCTGAGCCGAAGTTGGTGGCTTAACCGACTGAGCCACCCAGGCGCCCCTCAAGTTAGCGTTTTCATCTTCTTTGGTTAAATACCCAGAAATGGAATTCCCAGATCATATAGTAGTTCTATTTTTTATTTTTTTAGGAACTTCCATACTGTTTTCCACAGTCGCTGTACCAATTTCCATTCTCACCAACAGTGCCCAAAGGTTTTCTTTTCTCCACAGCTTCAACAATTGTTATTTCTTGTCTTTTAATATAGCTATTGTAACAGATGTGAAGGGATAGTTCATTGTGGTTTCAATTTGCATGTCCCTGATGATTAATATTCAACTACCTTTCCGTGTGTGTTTGTCATCTGTATGTCTTCTTTGCAAAAATGTCTATTTAGTCCTCTCTGCTCATTTTTTAATCAGATTGTTTGATTTTTTGCTGTTGAGTTATATTAGTTCTTTATATTTTTTGGATATTAATCCCTTATCAGAAATATGATTTGTAAATATTTTCTACCATAAAGTTGACTTTGCTGTGTAGAAGTGCCAATTTTTAAGATATATTAATGGTGGGGTGCCTGGGTGGCTCAGTCAGTTAAGCATCCAACTTCGGCTCAGGTCATGATCTTACAGTTCGTGGATTTGAGTCCTGCATCAGGCTCTGTGCTGACAGCTCAGAGCCTGGAGCCTGCTTCAGATTCTGTGTCTTGTCTCCCTCTCTCTCTCTGCCCCTCCCCTGCTCATTCTCTCTCTGTCTCTCAAAAATAAATAAATGTTATTAAAAAAATGTTAAATATATAGTAGTGGTAAATGTGTCCATATCTTTTAAAGATATTCTCTAAAACATGCAAAGATGAATTGATATGATGCTTTGCATTTTCTTCAGAATATGGGGGAGATATAAATGAAACAAGACTGGCTATGAGTTGATCTTTTTTAAAAGGTTTATTTATTTTTGAGAGAGAGAGCATGAGCAGGGCAGGGAGAGAGAGAGAGGAAGACACTGAATTTGAAGCAGTATCCAGGCTCTGAGCCATTACCACAGAGCCTGAGGCAGGGCTTGAGCCCACCAACCACGAGATCCTGACCTGAGCCAAAGTCGGATGCTTAACTGAGTCACCAAGGTGCCCTGAGCTGATAGTTATTAAAGCCATGTGATGGGTACATGGGAGTTTCTTATACTATTTGTCTTTTGAAAGTCCTTTAAATACGTCACAATAAAATGTAAACCATAAAAAAAAACTATTACAAAACAAATATATTTTAATTAAAGAAAATTTGGAAAATATAGAAGAGTCTAAGGAAAAGCAAAAACAGTCAACAATTTCCCAAAAACCACAGCAATGATTCTCCCTTAATCATTCATATTGTTGGATGCTTCCTTTCCGTCTGCATTCTATGTACATAATAAATACCTGTGTGTGCATGTGGCTATTTTAAAGCATGCCCATGCATTTTTGACAGACCTGCCATCAAGAAGTAGAGTGTATGTCCCCCCTCTTTGAATCTGGATGGGCTTATGGCCATTTTGACCAGTACAATGTTATGCAAGTGACCCAGCATGGTGAGGTCATTGGCTGGCCTCTGCGTTGTTTGCTGGCAACACATGCTCTTGGACCCCTGAGCCACCAAGGAAGAAGTTGGAGTGCCCTGTGGCCACCAGGCAATGAGGAATCCCAAGCCATACGTAAAGACTAAGTCCAGACACTCCAACCGACAGTGCTTGTTGAGCTTGGACAGTAAGTCACCTCAAACAAGGTGCCAGATATACAAATAAAGAAGCCTCCAAATGGGGGATTCCATCCCCAGCCACCCCAGATTTCTCCAGCCATAGTGGAGAAAACATAGCTACTATTTCTGGTCTGAACTACTGACCCATATGGCCCATGAACTCATAAAAGAGTTGTTGTAAAATAAATAAATAAATAAGTAAAATAAAATTTAAATGTAAAAAATTGTTATCTGAGGTGCTGTGCTACATGGTGATGGATAATAGACACAGGATTTGGTATCTTGTAATAGATCACTGCCATAATAATGCCTAGCAGGTGGTATTTGTTTGGGGACTTGGGGGCAGACAGAAACGAGATAGATATTGGGAACACTGATGGTAAGGACTTCAATAAAGGGAGAATCTATGGGCGCTGAAGGAAAGAGAAGATTTGCTACGTATCAGAGTGTTTGGTGACACTGTCGCCTGCACCTGAGGTAATGTGGAAAATAGGAAATGTAGTGAAGAAACCCAGTAATTTAGCTGAGGAGATTACTGGGTATTAAAGGTGCCACCAACTTAGCCTAGCTGCCGGTATAAAATTAGACAAGATAAAAATGAACTAAGGAAGATTTGCCTGGGTGGCTCAGTCAGTTAAGAGTCCAGCTTCGGCTCAGGTCATGATTTCATAGTTCGTGGGTTCAAGCCCTGCATCGGGCTCTGTGCTGACAGCTCAGAGCCTGGAGCCTACTTCAGATTCTATGTTTCTCTTCTCTCTCTTTCTCTCTCTGCCCCTCCCCAGCTTGTGCTCTGTGTCTCTTTCTCAAGAATAAAAATTAAAAAAAATATATTGTCTGTATGAGCATTCACAGAAGAAAAGTGAAACTCAAGAAGTGATTAGACTTGAGCACCGGGGGTACATGCCATTTTAACAAAGGAAAGGGGGTGTGGGCTTCAAGATATGATGAATTGTGTGGGAGCAACTAGGATATACAGGAGGGAAATAGTGGAAGATTAAGGTCATTTTAGTAAGGTGGTTTTGTTTGTTTTTAAGAGAGAGGAAGTGAAGGCAAGCTGGGGAGGAACAGAGAGAATCTCAAGCAGGCTCCATGCCCAGTGCCAGGCCTGACTCGGGGCTCTATCCCATGACCCTCAGATCATGACCTGATCAGATCAAGTCTCTCAGATTAAGAGCCAGATGCTTAGCCATCTGAGCCATCCAGGTGCCCCTTGGTCAGGCTTGTTTATGCAGACTCACCTTCATGCTGATTCTCCTCTTGCTGCTGGTACAGAGGTGGGTGGAATAAGTTCACAAAGGGAAAATATATGCCCTATTTTTAGGCAGGAAACGGAATGGAAGAGAACAATTCCTGGATTTTCTGACTCTCAATTGCCTTCAGCTCAAAATAATCCTTAAGCCAAAGCAACATAATTTTTTTGTTGATTTATTCATTGAGTGGGGGGGAGAGAATCCCATGCAGTCGGCACCACTGGTGCAGAGCCCGACAGAGGGCTTGAACCCATGAACCTGGAGATCATGACCTGAGCCAAAGTCAGACGCTTAACCAACTGAGCCAGCCAGGTGCCCCTAAAGATTTTATTTTTAAGTACTGTCCACACCCTATGTGGAGGGCTCGGACTCACAGCCCAGAGATCAAGAGTCACATGCTCTACCAGCTGAGACAGCCAGGTGCCCTGGGTTTCTAAACTCTTAAAGACACTTTTGCACAACGGTTTCATGGGGACTCAAGGTAGAGAAGGACTTCTCTAAGATATCTGTGGGTGATCGAATTTATCAGAATAGTTTTATAAATTGAAACAGGAGAAATCCACAAGGATGTTAAAGTAATTAGATCACCTTCAACTGAAAAGAACAAATATAGTACACAATGAACTGAGATCTTTGGTTCCCCAAACTTCTAGGCATAAAGCAGGCTGAAAATATGGCAAACATTGACTCCGTTTCATGAAAAAAGGAAGGATGACTCAGAGAATGGGAACAAAGGCCAACAGGGCAGAGGGAAAGTCCCGGATGGCCACGCCCAGGGAGCAAGATGGCTTCCCAATCAATAACCGGGTAACAGACGCTTGGTTGGATTTCAGAATTAATATAAACTCATGACTGGTATGTGTTTCTTTCTCCACTTTAGAACGGGAGTATCAATGGCAGATATCCTTTACCCGCCCCATCAATGTACTTTGGGTTTATTTGAGGGAGGAGTGGCAGAAAACTTCTCTTTCATTCATAAGTTTTCCTATCAAGCAGAAAGAACCTTTACTCAAGAAACCTAATATGCACCTGGACCTGATTTATGTTATAAGATCCTGGACCCTAAACCCAATCAGCATAGCAGATGCCGGTTTCATCACACCCTTACCAGCCTTAAGTATTTGATTTTTTAAAGTTTGTCATGTGAGATCATGACCTGAGCCAGTCAGACGCTCAACTGACTGAGCCACCCAGGGGCCCCCTAAGTATAAAGGCAAAGCAAGAAGTTATACAGAAAACAATGGATAACTATCAAAAATATCATTTCAAAAATTTATTTATTAAAATCTGTTTAATGTTTATTTATTTTTGAGGGAAAGAGAAAGACAAAGTGTGAGCAGGGGAGGAGTAGAGAGAGAGGGAAACACAGAGTCAATGTTATTTGATGATAATACTTTAGAAGTCTAGGGGCTTTCTTATCATTTTGCACTGATTTATTTATATGTTAAAAATAACAATTTTGTCATTTTTGTAGCAAATAATTTTTTTGTCATTTTTTGTTTGCCTTTAAATTTTTGAAATGTTGGGAGCACCTGAGTGGATCAGTCAGTTGAGTGACTTCAGTTCAGGTCATGACCTCATGGTTCGGGAGTTCAAGCCTTGAGTTGGGCTCTGCTGCTGACAGCTCAGAGCCTGGAGCCTGCTTCCGATTCTGTGTTTCTCTCTCTCTCTGTGCTCCTCCCCTGCTCACACTTTGTCTCTCCTCTCTCTCTCTCAAAAATAAATAAACATTAAACAGATTTTAATAAATAAATTTTTGAAATGATATTTTTGATAGCTATCCATTTTTTTTTTACAATTTCTTACTTTGCCTTTATACTTAGAAAGCCTGCTAGGGGTATCTGGGTGGCTCAGTCAGTTGAGCGTCTGACTTTGGCTCAGGTCATGATCTCATGGTTCATGGGTTTGAGCCTCACATCGGGCTCTGTGCTGACAGCTCAGAGCCTGGAGCTGCTTTAGGTTCTGTGTCTCCCTCTCTCTCTCTGCCCCTCCCCTGCTTATGATCTGTCTCTGTCTCTCAAAAATAAATAAATGTTTAAAAAAATAGCGTGATGTTTCATGTCAGATAGGCCTGGATTAGAAACTATTTTATAAGAACATATGCTGGTTGTTACAAAGATTAAATCAAACAATTTAAGTTAAAGAATCAAGCACAAGGCCTGGGATGTGGGAGTGCCACATTTCTTTTCTCTCTGTTTAGTACAAAATAATTGATTTGAGCAAATCACAGAAAATGCAAATGCCCAATAAACACATAAAAGTATGCTAAACCTACTTAATAATCATGTAACATTAAATTAGTGCCACTTTCTGTCCATCAGATTAACAAAAAGTTAAAAAATAATCTCTAATATACTCACTTATGGGGGACTCACGGGCCCCTCTGATGGTAGTGTGACTTGCCAAACCTTTTTGGAAAATAATGACTATATTTAGTAAAGTAAAAAATAGGCATTTTCTTTGATTTAGCATTTCCAGTTTAAGTAGTCTATCCTTTAAAAATGTGAAGACCTAAAAGGGTATACGTTTTTGGGGTTTTGGTTTATTTTATTTTTTTAAGATTTTCTTTTAAGTAACCTCTCCACCCAACATGGGGCTTGAACTTACAACCCCAAGATCAAGAGTCTGTTGCTCTATTGACTGAGCCAGCCAAGTGCTCTCTAAAAGGACATATGCTAAAAGATGTTTACCTTTTCACTGTTTGTAATAGCAAAACCCTGACAACAACTTGAATATTATCAGTAGTGAAGTCGTTAAATAAATATAGTTATTTTCAGTCTCTCCCCACAATGTAAGCTGCCCGAGAATAGAGGAGTTTTTTAACTTATTATTTTTTTTAATTTTATGATACCAGGGTTGTTATCTACCTTTCATGGCAGATTATTACTTTTGTGAGTACTGTTGACACACAGTGTTACATTAGTTTGAGGTGTGTGTTTGTGATCTTAATGCTGTTTTCTCAGCACATAATAAACATTCAAAGAAATTGTTTAATAAATGAATAGAATGCTGACATATCTAAATTTATAAAATGTGGTGATCACCAAAAAGAGTCTGTTGGATTTCTATGTAATGAGCTGGGAAATCCCCATGACAGTATTAAGTGACCAAAAAAAAAAAAAAAAACCTCACAAATATGGCTACTTTGTTTTGTTTAAAGGAAGGAAAAAGGGGGTGGCTCAGTCAGCTGAGCTTCCGGCTTCGGCTCAGGTCAGGTCATGATCTCACAGTTCGTGGGTTCAAGCCCCGCATCAGGTTCTGTGCTGACCGCTAGCTCAGAGCCTGGAGCCTGCTTCAGATTCTCTGTGTGTCTCCTTCTCTCTCTGCCCCTCCCCTGCTCACATTTTGTCTCTCTCTTGGTGTCTCACAAAAATAAATGTTTAAAAATATGATTTAAAGGAAGGAAAAAGGAAGAACAAGATAGTATGTAACATCTGTTTGCATAAACACAAAGAGCTCTTGGAATGATATGGCCCCCTACTATCTCAGAGGAATGGGATCTAAAGAATGTAGGAGAGAGGCGCCTGGGTGGCTCAGTTGGTTAAGCTTCCTGCTTTGGCTCAGGTCATGATCTCATGGTTTGTGGGTTCAAGTACCTCACCGGGCTCTGTGCTGACAGCTCAGAGTCTCCAGCCTGCTTCGGATTCTGTGTCTCCCTCACTTTCTGACCCTCCCCTCCTCGCACTGTCTCTCAAAAATAAATAAAAAACATAAAAAATTTTTTAAAAAAGGAATGGAGGAGAAATTAACTCCCCCCCCCACACTTCTTCATTGTTTAAATTTGCTGAAAGGAATTGTTCGTAGAAACCCTCCGCTTGCATTAATAAAAGCTTACACCAACCAGACTTTGCTATAGGAAAGACAGCATGTTTGAATCCTTCGACCACACGTTAGGAAAAGGTGCCCTTGACACTGTTAGGTATTCTTTTTTTTACAAGATTGGTTTGTTGCCTTTTTTTTTTTTAACTGTGTGAACACTTGTTCCTTGCCAGTAAATTTTGCTCTCCCCACCCTCCCCCTCCCACCTCCACTGAGTTTGCTCTGCCAGTTCCCTTCCTGCATGTAGGTATCTGTCCTGTCAAACCTGCTGACTCTCCTGCCCGCTTATCTCTAAACTCTGCTTTAGAGCCGGAGCCGCGGCAGGCGGGCGTTCTTCGGTGGGGCGGCTACTGTGCGCACACTCGACCTTTGCCACTTGAGCTGCGGGAGGATGTGGTTTGCAAAGAACGTGGCCCAAGGGTCCTTATACCAGTGTCCCGATTTACCAACCGTACTCCAAAGTGCAAGTCCCATCTCCCATTTTAAAAGAAAGAGGAAGGGGGCTTGGCTGGGGAGGGGAGAGGAGGGGAGAGGAGGGAGGGGATGATCAGGTGTTGGAAAACCACCGGCATGGCGCCTCCACCACTATTAATATTAACTTTTATTAATACTTGGCCTTTCTCTCCCTGGGGCTTCACAGAGCAGGAAGTCAAGTGCAGGGAAGGGAATTGGCAGGGAGAGAAAACCTCTAGTAAATTATTTAGCTGTGAGACGAGATTAAGAATGATTCCGCCTCCCCCCCTCCCCCACACTCCCCAAAGTGGGCCCAGGTTGGGGATCAGCCCTCAAAGCGCCACTGATCATTTAAGCTGGAAAAAAAAAATCTCTGCAGTCTTGTGACGGACAAACCAGGAGACTGTCCCCTGCCGAGATGAGCCGCGAGTGCAGCGGGCACCCATGGGTCCCAACCCGACTCTGGGGAGGTGGCCTCTCCCCAGGTTGCGCGGGCCGCACCTTCGGTGGCCGGGGTGCGGAAGCGCAAGAGCGCAGCGGCGAAAGGCGGCGAGGCGCAGGTTCGTTCGCACCCGACGCTAGAGGCCACACCCGGTGCGACAGACCCCCGGGCGCCTCGCCCCGCTCCGGGAGGCCCCAGGAACACCGAAGTTGGGGGGGGCGCTCTTGCGGCGGCTCAGCCAGCGGCCAACTCAGCCCTCCAGCTCCCCGCCCCCGACGTCCCGGCGCTGGAGTCCGTTCCGCCCGCTCCGCCGGGGCAGCAGCGCCGCCTGCCGGGGTTCGTGCCAGCTCGGCCGCGACGCTCCGACGGGCTGAGCGCGCCAACCCTCTGGTCCCCCGGACCGAAATAACGTGCCTCTGGCCTGGCTACCGCTGCGGCCCGAGAGCTGCTCAGCGGCGACCTGGCAGGCGACTCGGCGTTCCTGGCCCGCGGCGGTCCTGACAGCGCCGGCAGCCCTCCGCCCCACTCCGGGGTCCCTGAACCACCCCCGCCAAAGCGCTCCGCCCCCTGAAAAAGCGCGGTAAGTTCAACTCAATAAGCACAAGCAACTGCTGAAACCAAAGAGTCCCAGAGAAGGAAGAGAAAGTCTGCGCCCATCCGATTTAGCTCCAGTCATGAAGTCACGATCTCACCGTTCGTGGGTTCGAGCCCCACCTCTGGCTCTGTGTTGACAGCTCAGAGCCCAGAGCCTGCTTGGGATTCTGTCACCCTCTCTCCGCCCCTCCCCCACTCGCGCTCTGTCTCTCAAAAATAAATAAACGTTAAAAGTTAAAGGGGAAAAAAAGGGAAGACAAAGTACCTGCAGTCTCCAGAGCGCGACTCCCGGTAGGGCGCAGACGGCGACGGGCGCCGCGGAGAGGTGCCCCTGGCTCCGGTTGGGCCCCACGCCGCGCTCCCACACCCGGGAAGGTGTCGGGGGAACTCCCTGGGGACCCCTCCTAGGCCACCGCGGAGACCAGCGAGGGCGAGCGGCCTGCCTGTCCCCGGCCGACCCGAGCGCAGCTTTCCTGTCCTGGGGGTGAAGGGGCCGCGGCGTCGAGGGCGGGAAAGATGCGCTCTCGGAACTCGTGTCGGGGAGGCACGCGTCGCTGGGGCTTCTGGGGGCCGTGACTGGGCAGCACGAAGGCCGGGCGGCTGGGTTGGAGGCCGACGCTCGCATCCGGGCTGCAGGAGAAGGGGCGAGGCCGCCGCGCGGTCGCCTTGACGCCAGGCCCAATGCCTTCCCCTCGCCTATGCTGGATATCTCCGTTTGGGCCTCAGCAAAGTTTCCTTTCAGTTTTCTGTCTAAAACATTAAAAGTGTCAATCCAGACGGCTTCGCTGGGGTAGAGGTGGGCGTTCCCGCTAAGGAGCCAGCTGGCTTCTCGGAGGCAGCGACCGGCTGGTTGCGCGTCCGCTTCGGCTCAGGTCGTGACCTCACGGTTCATAGTTTCGAGCCCCGCGTCGGGCTCTGTGCTGACAGCTAGCTCAGAGCCTGGAGCCTATATATCCCTCTCTCTCTGACTCTCCCCTGCTCATGCTGTCTCTCAGAAATTTAAAAAAATATATTAGATTTGCAAAAGGCGCCCAGCTTTACTGGGTAATACCAAGTCTATCTAAAATTCTTCTCACGCCACAGCTTCAGACGGCTTGACAATTTGGTCATTTGGCCTTTTAGTTCTTGGTTCTGCCCAAGTGTCCACCCAAGAGTAGCAATGAGAACTGGATGTATCTTTCAAGACTCTAACCCTAGAAATGAGAAATAACCTGTAATAAAGTTTGTTGGCTTTCTGTGGGCTTAAGATAAAAAATGACAAGATTCTTGACATGATCAAGAATGACATTCTGGTGCACCTGGGTGGCTCAAGTCGGTTAAGCATCTGACTTCTGACTTGACTTTTCAGGTTATGTCCAGCTTTGGGTAAGCCCCGCTTCTCTCTCCCTCTTCTCTTTCTCTGGCCCTCGATCACTTGTTCTCTCTCTCTCTCTCTCTCTCTCTCTCAGAAAAAAAAAAAAGAATGTTCTTCTGGGGCACCTGGGTGGCTTAGTCAGTTAAATATCTGGCTCTTTATTTCAGTTCAGGTCATGATCTCAGGGTTGGTGGGTTTGAGCTCCACTTCCAGCCCTGCCCTGTCAGTGAAGAGCCTGGATTCTCTGTCTCCCTCTCTTTCTGCTCCCTTCTCTCTCTGCCCCCCCCAAAAATAAATAAATAAACATTTTTAAAAGAATGTCATTCTGAATCTGTGCCTAATGCGCATAACAATACATCAGTAAGCAATGTCAAAGTAACGAGGTGGCTATGTCAAATATGTAGATATGATGAAAATTGTAACAGGAACAAAGAAAAGGGGATCAGAGGAATTTGGATTCCTGAAATTTGAATTACTTTCCTTACAGTGGTTTGAGGAAAAACAAAAAACAAAAAAAAAAGTGTGGAGTTTTATTGTGGTTTTTGTTTTCAATACATTAGATACAGTGGTTTGAGGAAAAACAAAAAACAAAAAAAAAGTGTGGAGTTTTATTGTGGTTTTTGTTTTCAATACATTAGATACAGAGTGAAAGAACAATGACTTAAGTGTCTTTCAGGATAAAAGACAGAGGCTGCCTAAGTCATCTTTTAAATTTTTTAATATTTATTCAGTTTTGAGAGACAGCATGAACAGGGGAAGGGAAGAGAGAAAGGGAGACACGGAATCCAAAGCAGGCTCCAGGCCCTGAGCTGTCAGCACTGAGCCCTACATAGGGCTCAAACCCACAAAATGCGAGATCATGACCTGAGTTGATGTCAGAGGCTTAACTCACTGAGCCATCCAGGAGCCCCTGCCCAGGTCATTTTTAACAATTAATGTGCGGTTTAGGTCCTCGAACTTTGTCACTTATTCTCCTCATCGCCAATAAATTAAAATTATTTAAGTGACATCAACAAGCCATTGTATGTTTGTACTACTAGCTCCTGCATTGTTTTTCATTGTTTTCTATTGTTTGCTTTCCTGGTGTTGGAGAGGAATTTATCAACTGTCACTTGTATAAAACCTACCGTTGTCATACTCTGAAGCATTTTGATAGCAAACTGTCAATCCTGAAAGTTCTGATAGCACATAAACAATTAGAAAAGAATTCCTTTCCTAGAAATCAAAACACAAATATTAAAATGCATGAAACGCCTGGGCTCCTACTTTACCAAAACAACATTGGGCACAAAACCCCAAGACATGACCTGAATATTATTGTTTACGTAAATGGGTATGTGTAAAGAGACTGGTTAGCATTGAATATCAGGGAATTCAGCATGGACGAAAACTGGCAGTGTTCTGGTTGATGGATTAGACCTCTAGCACAGAATCACCAGGATCTGCAGGGGGGAGGAAAAGAGAACCAACTGGTTATTTAATTTTATCATTATAGTATCGCTATCCCCTGAGGGGATATGGGATAAACTGTTGTTGAAACAAATGTAATCTTCGGGTGCTAGAGACCTAAGAGCCAAAAGGTCAACCATGTGCCTGCCCTCACAGTCTCTAAACTGATTCTTCCAGAAAGAATGCCATGATAAATGCTGGTATAATCTCTGGAAGATTCTAATTTTTTTTATCTGGAATTTGAGAGGCTTGGTTTTCGTTTCCATCGTATTGCATAATCTTCAAGAAAGCAATGATTGAGGCGCCTGGGTGGCTCAGTCAGTTAAGCGACCAGCTTCAACTCAGGTCATGATCTCGCGGTTTGTGGGTTTGAGTCCTGTTGTCAGGCTCTGTGCTGACAGCTCAGAGCCTGGAGCCGGCTTCAGATCTTTGTCTTCTTCTCTCTCTGTTCCTCCCCATCTCATGCTCTGTTTCTCTGTCTCAGTAATAAAATAAACATTTAAAAATTTTTTAAAAAGAAAACAATGATATAAAAAGTATATATTCCCTCTGGTTTGTAACTAATCAGGCATTTAATGGTTGTTTTGGTGGCATATCACCAGGCCAGTCCCACAGTTATCAATGAAACCTGTTTGGTTTTCTAAAATCACAGTCATCCTCTTGCAGAAAAAGAGGAGGAGGTGAAAGGAAAAAGGCAAAAGAAAATAAGATTAAATTTAAGAATTATGGGCGTTAATCAAATGTTTTAAAAAGAATGGGGGGATGGGAGAGGGGGAAATGGGGATGGGCAGGGACGAGGGCACTTGTTGGGATGAACATTGGGTGTTGTGTGTAAGCAATGAACCATGGGAATCTACCCCCAAATAAAGAGCACACTGTGTAAACTGTATGTTAGCCAATTTGACAATAAATTATATTAAAAATAAATTTCCACATATAAAAATAAGAAATAATTATAGGGGTTAGAAGTCTATATGGTCTCAATGTTATTTAAGAAAATAAATGTTAATTTTAAATAGGGCCGAGTTAATCTACATTACTTAGTTACGCATGTGTTCCTTCTCCTCCAGAAAACTAACATAACACAAATCTATTGCTGTAGTTTCAGTGTAAGGGAAAACTGTGGGGACTGAAATAAAATGCTTGAAGTTACTTAAAGGGACGAATCAGCCTTGAAGAACCAAGTCCACAACAACTTTTTGGGTTGTCTCCCAGAAGTATGCAGAACGGACATTGAGATATTGGATTGCAAACTACTTCAAAATAAAGAAACTGTCAAAGCCATCTAATTAGGATGCCTGCCTCTCTGCCCTTTTGGGGTTGAAAGCGTCCTGATTGAGGTTCCTAACAACCTCCTCAACTAATCTGAGTCTCCTTAGTACAACAAGAAGTGTTGGGGGATGTTTTCCCCAGTAGATGAAAAGGCAAGTTAACTCTGCACATCAGTGAGTCATGTTCGGGTCTGGAATGTTAGTGCTTTGCCACTTGAGATTTTTGTGCAGATGCGTAGGCAGTGGAAATCAAGAGACAACGGACTGGGGGCTACTTGACAATGTGAGCAAGACTGAATGAATTCAGAAAACATCATGTGTGATTTGAGAAATTACCCTTGTCCAGTGGTTCTTTGTAAGGGTTCTCCTGCAATTTGCCAAAGATGGTTCATGGTGCTTGTCATTATTGGGGTTTAATTCTAAGTGTGTGCTGTAAATTGCACTGCCTTACTTTTACCTTATTTGATTCCCCTATTAGTGGTGGGGATCTCCCCAAGGTCAGTAAACTAGTAAATAGCAGCCCCTCTCTCAAACAAGATCTCCTTAAGATATTTTTTTCTAAGTAAGCTCTATGCCAACGTGAGGCTTGAACTCAACCACCCAGAGATCAAGAGTCACACGCTCTACCAACTGAGCCAGCCAGGTGTGCAGTGGAGCTGAAATTTCTTTATTTCTGCTGGTTGTCTTCTCTTATTTGGACAACCACAGCAAGAATAGTACTCTTTATATATTTAGATTTCTATTTAAGATTAGTTTTCTTGAGTATAGTAGGACTCATATATTATCAGGAAGAAGTGAAACTGGTTGAAACTGATTGCTTTCATTAGGAGTCCAACTTGTTAACTTCATTGGGTGAATATGATAAAGCCATGAATTGTTCACAGAAGGGAAAAAAAAGACTCAGGCTGTCTTCTCTCCATATATGCCTTTTAAAAAATGTTTTTAAAAATTTATTTTTGAGAGACAGAGACAGCACGAGCAGGGGAGGGTCAGACGGAGAGGGAGATACAGAATCTGAAGCAGGCTCCAGGCTCTGAGCTAGCTTTCAGCACAGAGCACAACACGGGGCTCGAACCCACTAACCGTGAGATCATGACCTGAGCCGAAGCCGGACGCTGAACCGACTGAGCCACCCAGGCGCCCCTTTACGCCTTTTTTTTTTTAACTTAAAATTTAACTTAAAAAATTTTTAAGTAAGATCCAAGCCCAACACGGGACTTGCACTCACGACCTTGATACCAAGAGTCGCCTGAGCCAGCCTGGCTTCCACTCCTATGTTTTGTTTTGACAGGCGTTCCACAAAACGGGTACAGTTTCCCCCTCATAATATCCTAAGTTCTCAGTCTTTCTATATATTAATATAATACCCATATTACTGTAATATTTTAGTTTTTTAAAAATCCTGTGCAAGAAGACCCTTTTAAAAGAAAGGCAAGTAGCTCCCTTCCCCCCAATTTGGTTTTCTTGAACACTCAACAGGTTGAAGAATCTCCTGCTCCTGCCTTAGTTGCAACAGGGTCACGGCCACAGCTCGCCGTGCCCCCGCGTGGGAGAAGCGGCTGGCGCTCGCCACCGTCCCGCTGGGTCAGAACCGCGTCCCTTTCCGGGTCCGCTCTGGACGCGGGGAAGAGCGCGGGCGCCGATCCCCGCTCTTCCCAGAGCGCGCGCGCCCCCTGGCGGCCTGAGCTCCGGGAGGGCGCAGGGAGGTCCGAGGTGTGGGGAGCGCAGGGGAGTCGTCCCGCTCCCCGAGCTGGAGGCCCCGGCAGCTGCGAGGTCACCCTATCAAAAATACCCCTGGGCGTCCCGGCGCCGACCCCCCTGCGCCTCCTCGGTCGCACGGTCCGCTCGCGCCACGTCCCCGTGTTCCCCCGGCTTTGCTCGAGGAGCGAGTCCTGCCGTCGCAAGCATGGTGGCCTCGTCTGCGCGGGATGGGGGGTGAGGGGCCTCCTGGCTCGCCCCCTCCGCGACTAGGGGGACTGGCGGGCAGCTCGCAGCCCCGGGACCTGCATTTCAGAGAGTAGCCGAGCTCCCCTCTTCGCCCCGGATGCCTGGCGCGAGGGCCCGCGCCGGGCGTCAGTGCTGGGGGGCCGGACCCGGCAAGGGGAAGAACTTGTAATCGCTTGCAGCGGGACAATGCCGACTTTTGAACCTCTAACCACTAAGCAAACAACCCTTGTGCT
>NC_043703.1:71420234-71436214 GCF_006229205.1 Suricata suricatta | reverse complement strand
GAGGGGGAGAACCTCGCGGCGATCGCCACCCCCCCACCCCCCAGCCCGAGAGGCGGGCCAGGCACTCTCTTTGCAGCTCCGAGCCGGGCGCCCGCGGGTCGGGCCGCCAGAGCCCCTTTCTCAATCCCGGAGCGGAATGCCACCCGGAAGGGCCGCGGAACCGGGGAGATGCCTCCGGCGATATTTAGATCTCGCGCGGCTCGGTTCTTTCTCCGCAGTCCTCGGAGCACCTCCTCCTTCTGCTGAGGCCGCAATTAGGGCCCGAAGGTGCCTGTGGCAAGACCGAAGTCGAGAGCAAAGCCCTACTCCCCAGGCCCTGCTCGGTGGCTTCCAGATCCCCAAACCTCAAGGGCAGCAGCCCGGTCCCCAGCGGATCGGCCAGATAACAAGCCGCCAACACTGAAAGGATCTCCTTATACTGGTTCTCGGAATACTTTGTGGGGTAGGTGGGAGGGAGGGAGGGAAATGCGTGGAGACAGAAAGGGCTCACAGAAATGCCTAGTGATTCACAGAAGACTATATTCGTGGAAACGTTGCCTTGGGAAAACAGAAAATAAAACATTTTTACTTAATGCTTATGTTTAGCTGCATTGTGGGGCATCCCCAGGGCGAAGGGACTCACTGACGCGGGGAATGTTGGCAACTGCCTTAGTGTAGATTTGAGAGAGGTATCCGGGGACTCTCACCCCCACCCCCCATAATTCCTGACTGCTGGAAAGCAGCTGACCATTCAGATGTGCATTTTGCCCAAAGGCACCCCCAGGAGAACCACACATTCCACAGTCCAAGGCTGGGCTCAGGCTTGGGGGCAGGGAAGGTCTCAAAACCCCGCTCCCTCAGGCTTCTGGTGCTCTGGGGTAGAACGAGGTTGTTCAGATAACCTTCTCCACTCCCTGCCTGATTTTCCCAATACTAGCTTGCAAGTAGACAAGCTATTCCATTTCTTAAAAAAAATAATAATAATAATAATCCCAGACAAAATCTGAAAACGATAAATACAGAATCTGGAAATCCGGAAAGCTCGTTTATCTCTTTTTTTTTTTTCCTTTTCAGAATAAATTCAGCTGTGTTCAAATACCCCCCCACTTCCCTTCACCATACCACTTCTCTCCCCCATGGACCCAGAAAGCTTTTTAAATGCTGGCTTGGATGTGACACAGACCAACAACAAAAACTCCCCTTCATCAGCCCCAAGATTGTGAAAATGACAGGAAGTCCAGGTTGGCTCTGGCATTTATAGCGCCGACATACATTTAGCCCAGAGGAGCTCTGGTGACAGGCTTTCTAAACAAGGGCCCTGTCCTGGGCCCTCTTGTCAGGCCTGGAGTCCAACAACCACGCCTCTCACCCCATCTTCCGCGCATACACCCGTCAAGTCTTTCCTGGTCTGGGATGGGAAGAGACGAAAGACAAAGACCCGGGGAGTTTGCAGTCTTTGGTGGGTCCAGGTTTCTGTCTTGGCCGCCTGTGACATCTGCAGTCACAGAATCTTGCCTGCTGTTGAGCAGGAGGGACCCGCTGCTGGCCCTTGGATGGCAGTGAGTAGGCAGTAGCCATCTTGGCTCCAAGCCTTAGGCTTCCCCTGAGTTGCTGTCTCCATTCGGCTTCAACCAGAGGTGTGTCCTGCAGATTTTGGAGGCCAAGAGTTAGGGTGGTAGGGGCTGAAAGCCCGGTCTGTTTAGCCAGTCCAGCCAGTATGAAATGAAGCCCCAGTTTCCATATCCCATCTCCTGACTGGCAGAAAGTCAGACCAGAGAAAGTCAAAATCTGGGAGAATGTCTTCCTTGAGGCCTCCAACACCCCCCCCCATCCTTACTCCTGGCCCCCGTTTTTCCTCTGAGGGCTAGGTGAGTTGGTGTACATTGGTGGGGAGGGGGAGGGGGAGGAAGGGGTCTCTCCTGAGGATTCTAGCAGAGTCTATGCTCTTGGCGACTTCAGCCTGAATTGTTGTGCTGCTGAGGGCCACTGTAGGTCATTGGGTGACAGTGGGATTTAACACCCCCGGAGCGGGCCCCAGAACCCCAGGGACAGAGCCAGGCACCGAGCCTTGCAGGGAAGACACAGGACTCAGGGGCTCAGGGACGCTTCTCAGAGGGCCTGGCTGTGGCTGGGGGGGTTGTGGCGCCGGCGGCGGGGGCTGCGGCTGCTGCTGTTGCTGCTGCAACTTCTTCTTGTTGATTTTCCTTTCCTTCGCTCTACGGTTCTGAAACCAAATTTTAACCTAAAAATGGGAAACGGAGAAAAAGAAACGGGGGTGAAGAAGACGGTTAAGGGGACAATGAGTGGCATTCAGCACCAGCAGCAGTATCTCTTCCTCCAACTAAAGAAGTGGCCTCTCTAAAGGACCCCCAAACCTCTTCCCAGCCTTTCATCCGAGAGCCCCATGACAGCCCAGCGCTGAGCCCTTCCCCAGCCTAGCAAGCAGGGCCTCACGAGGGAAGAGCCTTCCTGCCCCGCCCCCCCCCGCCCCGCCTTGTGCACCAGGTTTCATTCGAAAGCAGCTTTATCTGCAACTTTACTGGAAAAGTTGAGTCTCAGAACCATGGGAAACAGAAACTGCAAAGCCCATTCTCCAACCAGCAAGAAGAGGCCAGCATGGATGTACTTCTAAATGACAACCTTTGGCCTCGCAAAGCTGAACTGAAATGTAATATTCCTCACCTTAAAGCTGAGAATGAGATTTACTGTGGGGCTTCCCGGCTGTGGATGTGGCCTGTTTACTTTTTTTCTAGACCATATAGAATGTTCATGAGTCAAGCCTCGCTCTAGTTTTTCTGGGTAGGGATTGGGGTCTTATCTTAATTTTTTCCCCAGGTACTATGCTGGGCACATAGCAAACAGGTCTTTAATTTAAGACCTTCTTTCATCCAAATAGAATTCTGGATTAAAGTACTACTCAAGGGTTGGTTTTTTTTTTTTTTTCCGCCTCCCAGACGCCCAAAAATGGGGAGAGAAAATTTCAACAACTGAAAAGGACAACTAGAGGTGGGAGGAGCTTTTTCTAAATGTACTCAGAAGGAAGTGCTCTCCATCCTCCTTATTTATTTATTTATTTATTTAGTAAGTAAGTAAGTTCTACGCCCAACACGGGGCTTGAACTCACGACCCGGAGATCAAAAGGTGCATGTTTCTACAGACTGAGCCAGCCAGGCGCCCCTCTATCCTCTGGATTTCACCTGCCCACAGAACTACGGGGCTTCTGGGGCCCGGTTTCCAGCTCTGCCCAAGGACCCCCACCAGCCAGCCACCAGGGCCTGGGGAGAACAAGGCGGTTCGCACCTGCCTCTCGGAGAGCCCCAGTGTGGCAGCCAGCTCGGCCTTCCTCCGGATGGTGATGTAACGGCTGTAGTGAAACTCCTTCTCCAGCTCCAGCCGCTGGTGATCCGTGTACACCACTCGGTATTTGTCTTTTGTCCTGGTTTTCACTGTGGAGGAAGGAGAAATTAGGACGGAGAACCGCAAGGCAGCCCATCAGTCATGGGTAATGACAAACCTCCCTAACCCAAGGGCTATTTCTCTTCCTCCACCGCCCCAGGGGGCCTGGGTTTGGCTGATTCCTGCCGAGTCTGACAAGACCCCCTAGAGGGTCCTGAGGGGAGGGTGCGAGGCTATTGGAGACAACTGAACTAACCTTGGGGTTAAGTGGTTTTTAAAAATGAAGAAAAACTAAAGCCTCTTACACACGAGATAGCAGAACCCAGCCATCCATTTGGTAAACCAAAGAGAGTACTGGAACAGGCTAGGCCCAGAGGGAACGGGGGCAAGCCAGAGTCTCCAGAGTCCTGGGAATATTCAGATTTTCTGGCCTATTGGAGATGTGTAAGCCCACCCTAAAAACAGCGGGGCGTGTGGACATGTGTTGGTGACTGTGTGGGGTGGTGGTGTTACTTTCTGTTTGGTTTATCAAAAGTAGAAAGGGGTGGGTGGGTGCAGGAGTCGACAGATTTCTTTCAAGTCACCAGAATCATCTCCCAGGCACACTAGGCCCATCTGGTGGAATTCTGAGCTGGGGTCTGGCAGGCAGAAGACCCCCTCCCTCTGGAGACATTCTATATACCTGGCTGAACATGGTATGGCATTTGGCATATTTTCTTTTTTGATACCCCCCCCCATTTATTTCTGCTGTGAACTCTGCCAGAGCTATCCTGACCAGTGATCTGTGCTCATTGGATTGAGTCAACATATTAAACCTCAGATTGATTGTTTTACTGAAGGGCCTTGACAAATAGTGCCATCGAGGTTGGAGCAGGCAGGAGAGCCTGGCGACGCCACCGGCTCTGCCCTGGATCATCTCATCCTTTGGCAGGGCTCTTCGTTGGCCCCCCTGGTCCCTGGTCATCCTGCCCCTGAACAGGTTTGCCCAGTGCCCAATACTACAGGAAGATCTAAAGGGTCTGGGAGTTTCTTGGAGGTGTTTAATGCCCCGCAGGCGGACTTTGTTCAGGTAAAACCCTTTGCAAACCATAACAAAAGCGCCCTGGGAAGATACAGGCCGGATCAGAGGGAGCTCCCCCGAGTTGCTGAAAGGGGAACACAGTCGCAAACAATGCAGGACAAGGCGATCTTATCAAAGAAAAGCCCTTTCAATGCCTTAATAACAACCGCATTCTGTTTGAATTACCACTACTGAGCAAATGGCGGTCCCGGCTTTCATCCCCTTCCCCGCCAGGAGCATTAACATAAACACTGCGCGGCAGGCGCATTTGAATGGGCGAAGCGGCCCCGACCCCGCGCCTGCTAAGAAAGTAGAAGGAACTCACATTTTCTGGGAGCCTTCGAAGGGGTGGGCGCGTTCACACGCGGTACCGCCTCAGACCCACTCGAGGGCTGCCCGCAGGAGCCGCCCGTTTTACAGATGAGGAAACTGAGCCTCGGACTAGGTCACGCACCCAGTCCCAGGCGCGGCTGGCGCGGCACCCAAGTGGGAGCCACAAAAGGGCACCTCCAGGGCTGGAACGTAGGGCGCAAAATAGTTCTCCGAGCCCAACATCCCAGGAGCAATACTCGCCTTGGGGTGCTTGGGGGCAGCTCTTGCCCCAGTGCAGCCCTTTCCGTATCCCCGATGGGCCGGGGCCGCGGTGACCAGGACCCCTGGCGCTTGGCGGCCCGCACCCCAAGGGCTTTGGAGGCTCCCTGCACCCCCTGGGAACCGAGGAGGGGGCTGCAGGAGGGGAGAGATGAGAGGGACTTGTGAGAATTCATTATTGACTGCGAAAGTCACCACCCTCTTTCCGGGCCCTAAAAGAGACAATGGCAGGGCTGGGAAGGTGTATATCAAAGCGGGCCGGGCCGGGGACCAACCCCCCTAGCCCGTTGACGGATGACGCTCCGCAGAGGAGTCCGGCTCTGGCCCGCGGGCCACGGCCTCCCGACATTAACATCACAAGGGAGCCCGGCGCCGACTGCGGCCTTGCCACCTCGGCGCGGGACTTCACAGCGGCCTCTCATCTGCTGACCCCGCGGCCTGGGTTCCTGTGGCTTCCCTCCCTCTCCCTCTCCCCCTCCCCGGCCCTGGCCCCGCAGCCACTCTCCAGGGACACACCAGAGGTCTCCCTTAGGACCCCGGCTCGCTGCAGCCGTCTCTGAGACAGCGCTCGGTTCAGGTGACCGCACCTCCCTTTGGGGACTGGACCAAGCCAAGGTTCCGAGCCTGGCCCTGTGGCCTTCTCCCCGGGCGGCCGCATTTCCCACCCGGCATGTGCCCGGTGACGCAAACACCGATGCCCGGAGACAACCCCCAACGGCTGCTCTGATTTATACGGCTGTAATTGGCTATAAACCTCTGCAAAGTGGCCATAACCTGCACGCAGGCCGGGCTGGGCCAGAAAGAAGGGAAGAGTAAAAAAGCGGAAGTGCAGAAGACTAGGAAGACTTCATGGAGTTAAAAGTGGATGCCAACAGGACTCTCCCACCACACCTATTCCAACTTCCTTCCCACTTTGACACATATCCCGATACCAGAAGGGGCAACCCAGGAACTAACGAGCCCCCACAGTGCGGCAAATCTAGGATGTCTGCAGGGACACCTCCTGAGCAAGCTTCTTGAACTCAGGCACGTGCGCGCGCGCGCGCGCGCACACACACACACACACACACACACACACACACACACAGCCCCGAGACCCTGGGAAGGAAGGGTGGGGAGAAGTGATCCCTGTCTGGGGCAGAAGCTGAATTCCCACCAGGGATTCTTCCCCTTCTCCCTCTGCAGGCCCAAGAGGACTCCCACGACTTCTCGCCCCTAGCCCTCCAGCTTTTGATTGAACGAACTCCTTTGCAAATCAAAGGTTCAATGACGGGCCGCGCGCTCCCTTCCCCTTAATTCCTGGGGGGCCTTTCCTGCAACAGCAGCTTTGCCCGGTGTCCCTATCCGCCCTGGCTCTTGAGTTGGCCCGAATGGCCGAACCTGGTACCGCGCGCGGCCTAGCCGCCCTCCTGGCCCCCTTAGGGCAACCCTCTTCTTGAGTGCAGTGCTCTTTATAAAGCCCGGCACGGTGGCGATCGAGGCTCCCCGTTCCCGTCGCCTCCAGGCTGCGCACCGAGTGCCACAGGCGGCAAGTGCGGAGGACGCCGATCCCTACACAGCCTTGCTACGTCCACATTCCTAGGGGTGTCCCGAGAGTGCGGGGACGTTGGAAAGAGGAGCCTTCCTCTCTGGACGGGCTGGGGAGACCCACCGATTCACTCGCGCCCCCACGCCGGCCCAGGCGCAGTGGAGGAGCTCAGCAGTCCGGGGCCCCTGACTTTGTCTCCCTCCCCGGCCCTGCTGGCGCGGAGCTCCCGAACGGCTCGGGACACCCGGGTCCGCCCTGGACGCACGGCCGGCCCAGCAGCCCCCTCCCGCGGGGTGCCGCCGCCTACCTTGGCTTCCCAGAGACGGCTGCGCGGGCTTCCGCATCCACTCGCACAGGTTCCGCCGCTGGCCGCCCGGGGACAGCTGCTCGGCGGCGTTGGTGGCGGCTGGCCCGGGAGGGCCGGGATTGAGCGTCTGCAGCAACCCCGAGGCACAGGAAGGCGCGGCGGCCGGGTGGTGCGGGTGGTGGTGTGGGTGGTGGTGCGGGTGGTAGTCGGCGGGGCTGCTGTAGCCCATGGCGGCGGCCGGAGAGCCACCGTTGAGGCCATGGGCCACGGCGTTGGCGGCACCCCCCGGCGCGTAGCCGTTCCAGTCCTCCCGGAGCGGGGCTCCGTACGCCGCGGGCCAGGACGGCCCTGGGGACTGCGCGGGGTCCAAGTTCGCGGCCGCTGCCGCCACATGGTAGCCGCCGTAGTCCGGGTACTGCGGGGGACTGACGAAGTTCTGCGGGGTCAGGTTGAGGCCGCCAGAGTGGCGCACGGAGCTGGGGTACATGCTCACGTCCTTGTCCAGGAGGTAGCTCACGTACATGGTGGCGAGGGCCCGACTGCAAACCTCACCATGCTGCCTGGGGGTCGACGCTGGAGGCTGCCGGGGGCCGCGAAGGGCAGGGGCGAGGGGGGCGCCAAGAGCGGCGGCTGGCTGAGCCCCAGCGCGCGGTGTTCCGCCGGCTCCTCGCGGCGCTTCTGCCTCTGAGGCGGGCCCTCCCTCTGGCCTGCCTCCTCCCTCCTCCCTTTCTTCCTTCTTTCCTCCCACCTCCTCCCCACTGCGTTGCAGAGGCGGGGAAGACCCGCCACCGGCTGGAGTGCGGGGCCCCAGGCCGGCGGCCTTACGTGATTAACGAGTGTTTACAAGACTCTATTAGTAATGACACAGACACCAATGGCTGGAGACGTCGAGGCGCAGCGCTCACCCCGCGCGCAACCCCCCGAAACACGATTTGCATTTTAAAAGATAGGGGGAGAGGGGAGCTCAAGAGAGGGCTGCGACCCGACCACAGCTAAATATTCAAGCCTTTATTGTTAAGAGCTTCCTCCTTCCAACCTGGTGCACTTTAACCTCCAATCACAGGTTCAAAGAATGAAATCAAGAGACTTGCAAAAGGGGGTGGGGGGAGCTATCTTGGTGGGAATTTGGGGTTGGAAACCGAGTAGTAGTGTTTATGCATTTGCGGGGCGGGGAGATGCATCAAGAGGCTCCTTCTACCACCAAAGAGGAAAGAAAAGGGAAGCCATTGCTTTGATCGCTACGTTTCTGACCGGACTGGGAGGCGAGGAGCCGAGCCGTTCGAGATGGGCCCGGTCCTGCCCTCTCTGCGCTCCCGGCCAGAATGATTGCGCGCCCCAAAACGACTGTCCCTGCCTAACATTATTTTCCTCCCCGAGGAAACGTCTTGCTTCTCGAACAAGATGAATTATGACACTAGCTTCAGGCTGCATCTCTGAGTTCATCTCACATTTGGGATTTAAGTTAAATTAAAGCAATTCATTTTTTAAAACGCATTTACATCCAAAGACTCAAAACAGTGGAACCAAGGAGCCTAGGGTAGAAGTCAAACTGTGGAGGGGGGGGAGGCAAAAGAGGGTTGCTAGAGTGCTGACAAAGTTCTGGTTTCTTGAGCAGGGTGCTGGTGACACGGGAGGTTGTCTGCAAAAATTCAGCGAGCCTAACCGTACATGTGGGGTTTTTTTTCAATAAATGGTTAAATATCAAGGAAAACAGCGTCAAACTTTCTGCTAATATATACCTGGGTATTTATATATCATACATAATGCCCTTGTATTAAAAACACATTCTGCTTTGCGAAGTAAAACATTATCGGGAGAAAATCGTTTTTCATCTCTAGGAGGAGGGAAGGGGACCTGGGCCATCAGGAATGATGACTTCTGAAGAGGTCCTAGTGGAGAAGAGTTGAGAAAGGGCCCGCCTTGGTTTTGAAGCGCTGTGTCAGGGCCCCCGCCGCTACGGGGACCAGTGCTGTGAGGCCTGGCTTGGGAACTGTTGGGGACTGGAGCGCAAGGCGACCGGCTTCGTCCTGCGCACGCGCCCGTCTCCCGTTTAGCCCTTGTTGGAGCGGACCCGCGGTGGCCTTCCCAGCTTTCTCTCGGAGCCCAGGCGGCGCTGCCAGACTAGGAGTTGGGGAGCGCAGCGACCGGGTCGGAGAACTGGGCAAGCCGCCTGGGTGGCTTTGAGCGCTCTCCGAACCAACAGGGCACTAGCCACCCAGCTCCAAAGCTGCACTTGTCTGTTCTCATTGTCAAGCGCTCTCTGGTAGTTGTCACTTCTTCACCATTTCCTCTCCAGGGCTTTTTCCAGGGCTCTTTATCCCCCTTGGTCCCCACATCTCCTTAGATGGGGAACAAAGCTGGTGTTGTCACCACCTCGGTTGTACAGATGACACCCACCAAAACTGCAGAGCAGAGAGAGGCCAGGCCCAAGCAGGATCTGAACAAGCCCAGGGCTGAGGGATCCCCTGCTCACTGGTTCTCTCCTCCTCTGCATTTTCCTAAGTAAGATGGTTACTATCAGGAGTTTGCCAGGCAAGGGGAGGTCCCATAGCTGAGCCCTCGAGAGGAGGGAGACAGGAGCACGTCCTCCCTTTGGACCTACTGAGCCTAGTCCAGACCACTGAGTTCATCAGGCCTCTCAAGAAATAAAATGGGGGGGGGGGAATATTACAAGCCCCATTACAGAATCCAAATCACTGAGTTGGGAGAGGGGAAGTGAAAGGAAGAGTCTGTAGTCCTGATGGGGTGGGAATGTGGGAGGTTAAGTGGTAGGCACTGCAGACTTTTGATCTAGCAAACATCTTCCTCCTCTTCCTGGAGACACAATTCCTCTTTCTGTCCCCCACAACCCCCTCCCAAGTCTCAAGCTCTGGAAGCCGAGGCCCAGGCTCAAGCCTGTGTCTTCGGAATGTGGGCATTCTTTGGAACAATCACTTTATTGGGGACTGCCATTCCCTCCGCCCTGCAGTGGCCGCTTCCTGCGTTTTTATGGCCCAGCCACCGGCCGCTGGCTAATTGTCCCAGTTTTCCAGCTGTGTCTCTGTGCTCTGCCCTGGAGAAAGGGCTCTGGCCTGCCCGCCCAAATGCTTTGGGAGCCGCCAGGGCTACTCTGGGCCTGGGGGTCACGCCAGGGCCCAGAGCTGGCTGGACTACAGGTAACCCAAGGCTCTCTTGGAGTGCATGAGAGAGCTGGAGAAAGGAAATCATGGTGAAAACCCAATTGGTATTCTTAATGGAAGATAGGCCCGCAGGGCACTAGCATGGCCCTACCCAAGGTCCAGGGGAAGGCTGTTTGGTAAGGGGAAAGCAACCAATACTAATGGCCTTGGATAAGCTTCTTAGAGTGCAAGTGTCCCTTCACATCCAGCTGCACTCCCAACCAATAGGCCCATTCGGGTCCCCAAAGGGCAGGGTGGCGGGGGTGGAAGATGGCTGTTGAGAAGGCAGCGTGTGTGTCTTTCCATCTTGAGGGCTTAGCCTCTGGGAGGTCTTTGCCAGGTACCTGCCCTCTGGAGGCCTGCTCTGGGTGGGACCCGACCAGCCTCTGGATGCAGATGTGTGGCCCTGGGAGGTGAAGGTACCACCTGCATCAGAGCCCGCGGGGTGGGGGGAGAGCCTTCTCAGTCCTGGACCCACGGTGCTTGGTGGGTTTCTTAGAGCCTTTGGCCTCAGCTGCAAACTCCCTGGGCTGGGTGTCCCCAACTTCTCTGAATCAAGTCTTTCTGGCCAGTACTTCTGGTCTCCAACTGACTGTCCTGCCAGAAAAGCCTTCAGCAAGTCATTCTGGATGAGGCAAACTTAGGGAAAGCTTGGGGCTGAGGTTGGGGTGGGGCTGAATCTGTGCCCCCGTGGGGCCTGAGCCAGAGCAGCCTTTTAAGGGCAAGAGAGGGTGGGAAGAAAGAGGCTCAGGTAAATAAAGCATCAGGAAGACCACAGGGCAGCCACAACTCGGTTATCAAAGGGACGTCTCTTTGTTGCTAACATTGTAAAGGCCATTCAACATTCCTTGGAGAGGGTCAGGGGCTTCCAGAATTCCGGCTGGTGGCAAGGGCAGGGGCAGGGGGGCGGGGGGCATGGGGAAGCACAGGAAGGGGGCGGGCTCTCTTCTAAGCAGATGGGACACTCCTTGAATCCACAGATCATTGACAGGACTCTCTCCCTGCTCAAAGGTCCCTGATGTTTGCTCTAGCTTGGGGGGGACCCTCCTTTCCCTGTATTTGTGGCTCTTGAAAAGTGGGGAGCCTGTGGCCTTGGAACCCAGGTAGGGTAGGCCTTCTCTACCTACCTTAGCATGCACGTCTACTTTCTGAATCCCGTTTAGATCAACGAAATTATTCAAACAGTCTTCCCCTCCTCCTCTGCACAGGGACTCCTCCCCCTACATTGATCTGAGTTGTCAGGATAATTAGGGAAGAGTAAGAAATAAGGCAATGTTGCTGGATAAAACTGTTCAGCGTGGCGATCTATACTGCTGTGGAGAAATGGCTCCATGGCGACTTAATTTGGCATTGAGGGAGTGCTTCGGCTCCGGCACGCAATCAGTGACTCCCTTGCACAAAGGAAGGCTCAGTACTGGGTGGTTTGACCCAACAACCCCACCCTCTCCGGCTGCCGCGGCCCACTCAGCTAACATCTTCTGGGGAAGAAATCGATGGCAGTGTCCTTTCGGCCCCATCAGACCACAATGGGTCCCAACGCGTTCATTCCGAACAGCAGGGAGAGGCCGCAGCTGTCCACAGCTGCCCAGGGTTCATTTTGCAGGAGCAGATGCGCCCCCATCCCCCTTGGTATCCCCCCAAGCAACTGAGTGTCCGCTTTTCTGCGCCTGAGTTAAAGCTCCTGACTTTGCGGGAGGTCACCCGGGGACTGGAGATTTACCACTCAGGGGACAAGGTGCAGACAGAGTGGGGAAATCCATCACCTTATTCCTCTCATGGAGTAACCCCCAAGCTTTCTTAGCCAAGGCAAGTATATATTTTCTGTCACGCTCTTCTATCCAAAAATATATTGTGAAAGCCAGGAGATTTGCAGAAATGATTCTCAAGAGAGGGGGCGATGGCTGGGCGCAGAAGTCTGGTTTTGTTCATTGGGTAGATGTTACGCAAAGAAATGGCAGTTGCCCATTTCCATTCTTTCTTCTGGAATTAGAGTCTGTGGTCATGGTGTGGGTTCTGTATGAATCACTCTAGTTCCTTGTGGTGGATAAGCACAGAGAATTATTTAAAATCCCTCGAGGCAGGGCCTTGGGGTCTCACACCCGCCCGAGGAAAACCCTTGTTGCCAAGGAGAATCAAGCTCTCCGGCCAGCAACGGCTAAACGGGTTCACTTGGTTTTGACGTGGAAGGCCTTCAGGTACCATTTGTCCACTCCCCGAACATCTGTGCCTAGAGGGAATTTTGCTTATCATATGAAAATATGTTCCAAGCCCTGCACTCATAAAGTAGGCCTTATGAGTAAGGTTCAGATCTCCTTGAGTCCCTGGGCCCTTTCGGAAGCTACAGTCTCTGGAGAAGAGACAAAGGACTTACTGTCCCTGTCGCTCTTCCGTTTTATAAAGGAGAAATCTGAAGCTCAGAGAGGTTGAGCGACTTTCCCAAGGTCACACAGCTCACCAGTCCAGTCACTAAAACTAAATGAGCTACTATAGATACATTTTCTTTTGCAACCCTTAGGACTCTATACAGATGTTAATTATTACTTAAGGCTGCTGGTGCCACCCTGGAAACCCAAAACCAACTACATGATTCCCGGAATCTAAACTCCCCACACCCTACACCAGCTAGTGCCAGATCAGGTTCTGAGTACCTGCCACATCCTATTTATTTCTCTCTTTCACAGGCACCTGCAAAATGCTGCCTATTAGTTTATCGAAAATCAAATTTCCCATAAATTCCATCCCAGATTGTTCACCAATTACCAAAGAAGGTGTCCATCTGCTCTTGTCCTACAGTGAATACTTTCTGAAAAGAGCTCTTTATTTTTGAATTGGAACTAATATCCTAAGGCTGATCCTTGAAAATGTGTCAAATTTAACAGGAGTAAAGAAATTTATGCAAATTGGTGTGCCTGGGTGGCTCAGTCAGTTAAGTTCGTGGGTTCTAGCCCCACATTGGGCTCTGTGCTGACAGCTCAGAGCCTGGAGCCTGCTTCGGATTCTGTATCTCCCTCTCTCTCTGACCCTTCCCTGCTCTTTCTCTGTCTCTCTCTGTCTCTTAAAAATAAAAAAAAAAAAAAAGAAATTTATGCAAATCACTTGTGCTATCTCACCTTCTTCCCTTCCTCCCAGGACAGTGTCTGTGGACATCTTTTGGGCACACAGACCAAAAAGCCTACTTCTTTGGGTAAATACAGGAGGCCCCCATTCAGTTTCCCGGTTACATATACGTGAACGCCAGGCTCGGACGGGGCTCGTGAATCCCTAGGAGAGAACTCTCCGGTCTCTTTGCTGAGAGTGATGGCCAGGCTGGGCTTGGACATTTTAAGGGGGAGGTGAGAATTGGTGAAGCAGCCCCCCCATCTGGGAAGGTAGTGTGCATGGAAGGGTTTGGAGGGTTAGGAAGAGTGAGATCAGCTCCTCAACATCCAATCGTTTTTAGTATTGCCATTGTGGGCTGTGTTTCTGTGTTAACGAATTAGTAAGTAAAGTATAAAATTATCCACTCCAGAATCTGCACCAGTCCCTTCTGGGATCCCGGACACCCGCGGGCCCGCTTGGGCCACTGCGCTGTCGTGGCTGGTGCGTGCGCCGAGGACCCAAACAGTGGCCCCCGGCCTCAGAAGTCCGGCTTTGTCTCCCGCGTCGTGCGCGCTGGAGCGCGCAAATGAGAATCATCTCCGCCAGGCCAAGGCCAGCGAAGTCCAGGGCGCGTTGCTGTATGAGCCAAGACATGGCCACAGAAAACTGCTCTGCCACACCTTGGCAGCCTCGGGTGACCCGCCCGGGCAAGGACTGCCAACGCAAGAGCTACCTGTGGCTTCTGCCAGGGCCCTTCCCGCCCGGGCGTCCGCGTCGCGCGTCCCGCGTCTTGCGCCAGCCGGCAAGACCGCAAGTGCAGTCGGGGGTCTTTGGAAGAGGCAAGGCTCAGCCAGCTCTTCCTCCCCCTCCCCCTCCCAGCTCCTTTGAAGGGGCGGATCCAGAGTCTTCCCCAACCCGCACCCCCTCCTACAGATATAAACAATTTCTAACAAGCTTTGAAATGTAACTGTGTGATTGAGGACACCCAGGTCGTACCTGAGAGGTCCAGATCTCACTATAACTCGGTCTAAAAACTACCACTGGAAAGTCTTCCCCGTAGGAAGCCTTACTATCCGGGCTCCCGCGCATTTCCATGGGCAGTCCAGACTCTGCAACTGGGGCTCATCTGCTTAAGAAATTGGTTTATCCTGGGGTTGGACAGGGTGGCTTGGATACGGTGCATTTGTCGGAGTCTCAGGCCTGGCCTGTGGCACTTGTGTCCCTGGGGCAGAAAACCATCCACCAAGCAGAAGATTTCTTGTGCGTATCAGTAAAGCCCCCAGGTTACCTTGGCTAAAGCAAGGCAGGAGTCTAGCCCTGGGCCTGGAGAGGCGGCAGGGGGGCGGGGGGGGGGCGGGCACTGTTGCCTTAGGGTTCTAGAGCACAGGAACTGACTCATCACACGCACCTGGCTCTGTCGCTGCCAGAGAAGGCGTCTGGCCCAGGCCCAGGCAGTGGAGGCCCCCCGAATTAGTCCACAGGGATGCTGGTAGCCACAGCTCACTCCCCTGGCATCCCAACCTAGCCCTGTCACCAGCTTCTGGCCTTTGCCCTGACCACTAGCAGCAAACACCTGCCAGGTGGGAAAGGGATTGAGGGTCCTTTATTGAAGTACCCAGTGTGGCCAGGTGGCTTCTTTCTGTCTGTGGAATTGCAGCCCCACCACGCTCCTTTTTATGAAAAGGTTCTCTGGCTATCGTCGCTGCTGCTTACCTGGACCGGGGTTGGTCACTAACGAAGCCTCCCGTCTTCAAAAGGGCCAACCGCTGCCTTCCTTTCCCACCCTATCTGCATCCAAGAGGAGGGGTGCCGCCTGCGTCTCCTCTGCCAACACAAACTTAACGTTCGTTGGGGTCGGGTAGACCCTCCAGTGTGTGGGGCTGAGAGAGAGGTGGTATGATGAGCCCCTGCACGAGAGGAATCCCGGCCCTCAGTAAAGACGGCTGCCCACTCTGCTGGGGCTCGGGAACCCCAGGGTTGATAAGCTCCCCTGAACAGCTTACTCTGGCCAGAAAGATTTCCGTGGGCACCGAGTTTTCTCCATCACCTGCTTCATCAGCCCAATGCCGGGGAGGGGTTCTGATCTTCACCTTGGGGGCCAGAGTTTCCAGCACTACTCAAGGACTATTATTAAATTATTTATTTTATTATTAACTGTCAAAGGACTGATGACCGCCTGAGCTCTATGACCAGTCAACTCTCAAGGGCCGTCGTCTGGGAGAGTCGGGAGGCCACTTGCCCCCGACTTTAGGCCCATCCAGCTTGGAGACGCCCCCACTCCCAGAGCGACAGGGGCAGCTGCTCCAGCGCCTGCCCATCGTCGCGGGGCTCCCTCCTGCCCACCGCCCCCCACACGCGGCCTCCCCGGCACCAAGGACCCAAATCGGTGTTTTGCTTTGCTGGTTCCGGCTCCCAGTGGGCGCCCCCGAAGGAGAAACCCACTTCCGTTCACATGTAAATGTCGGGTACGGCAAATGAGGTGGGAGAAGAAAAAACACACAGACAAACCGCGGCGGAATGAAAGATTCCTTTTCTGCCCGTCTCTGCCTTGCAGCTCGGGCTGCGAAGGAGAGAACGGGGAGCCGACAGGAGCCGGATCCACGCTTTGGAATCCGCAAAGGCCGGTGGCGGCAAAAGGGCTGCAAAGGGGGCGAAAAATTGAAGCAGTGAGCTGGATAAATCGGGGCACAGCGCGACGCGTATATATTTTGGCAAAGCGTGCTTGGGCGGGGAGGGGGGGGAGGGCGTGGACAGAAGGTCTCAGGATGCGGACGAAGGTTCCAGGTCTCCCCTCCCTCTGGGCGCGCGTGGACGCCGGTCCGGGCCCGCGCCGGCCTTCCGCCCCGGGCCGGCCACGCAGTGCGCCCGGGGTTCCCGGGCTCC
>NC_043703.1:71418019-71420134 GCF_006229205.1 Suricata suricatta | reverse complement strand
AGCTGGGCCTCTAGAGAATAAGAAATAGGGGGGAAAGGAAGTCAGGAGGAGGGGTCCGTGCTAATACTGGGTCAGGCTCCCTCCCCCCCTGCCTAAAGGTTGCTTTGAAAAGTGAATATGCAAGGAGGGTGTGCCTGGGAGAGCTCTCAGGGTCTGGCCACTCTACTTCCCCAGCTCAGGACTCTATTTCCCCAGTTCAGCTGCCTGTTTACGCCCCCCCCCTCCCCGGCTGGGTGGGTGCGGTAGGTGGCCACTGGGCACAGCCAACCTCTGGGGCCAGGGGTGGGAAGCAGGGCAAGTAGGGAATTTAACACCTTCATTTTTGCCCCACCCAGACCCGGAAAAGAACCACCTCGAGTTTGCAGTGCCCCAGGGAAAAGGCCAACGAAAAGGGTCCTAAAACAGTGGTGTTGTAGAGATGTGACTACCGGTGACGTGACTTTCGTTTAAAACACCCTTTAACCTTGTAGAGGTAGCTGTTGCCCCCCAAGTCGCCTGGTGTTTGAGCTACTACTAAGCGACCGTGGGCAGGTCCCCTAATGCGTTCTGAGCTTCCATTGAATCCTCTCTTAAAAGCAGATGTTCCAGTTCTCGAGACCCGGACACTGTTCTGTGAGTTAAATGGTGCAAACCCAACCATCCTTTAATGGGGCAGAAACTAAGAAGTTTGAGGATGGGGAGAGGTTTATGCCATGGCTAACACGAGTTTTAAATGATCTCCCTTCCAACAGAGCTCCTGACTCATCTCCCCGCCAGGGTGAGACCTTGCAGCGGCACCGCAGTCCAGTTAGGATGTTTACTAGGACTCATAATAACGCTGTTGATTGGATGTTTGCTAGCATTAAGCGCTGTGTTTGGGGGGAATGAATTGTCTCTAATCCTCACAACTACTCGGCAAATTAGGTGTCATTACCCTCATTGTACAGATTATGGCTGTCTGCTTACCATATCGGAAATCTTGCCCAGCCTTGAGCATGTGAATTCTGTCTTGGGAGAGCTAAGCAGAATGGTTGGTCAGGGGCTCATTGAAACTCCTGGATTAGGATTTGAAATCTCAGATATTACACCAGGGGTTTCCAATTTTAAGCCTGGGAGATTATGAGACGCTATCTTCCAAAACTCCAAGTCATTCTCTGGTTGTCTTTGGGATCTATATTTGGAAAAAGGGAATGAGCCTCAGACTGGGGGTGTGGGCGTGGGGTGTGATTGGGCGTTATTTTCCTAGAAGAAGGAGAGCCACTTTCATTCAAAAGGCTGTGGAATTCCGGCTGGAAATGAGTTTCTTTGCAGTTAATCATCTGTAAGTCTCTCTGGATGCTTGATTCCAGAAGCCCCAAACTCACACGTAGGATCACAAACTCCTGGACATTTATTTGCCAAGCCCCCCTATTCGCCCCCCTCCCCCCGCCCTTCTCCTTCGGAACAGAACGGACCCCGGTCCGTGGCTTTTGCAGGAAGTCTTCTGGCCCCTGCGTCCGGCCCTCTCCCACATCAAAGCCCCCTTGAGAGCAAAGGACTTTGAAAAGATACGAAATGCTCGGGTTCCTTATCGCGTCCCTGCTCCCTCCCGAGCAAGTCGTAAATTCCGAGCCTCGGAGGCCTCTCCCCTCCGCTCTTCTTGCCCCAAGGTCTCAAAGGACAAACTTGTCACTTCCCGCCCCGCCCCGCCCCTGGGTCCGCGCCGCGGCCGCAGGATCTGGAACCGAGGGGCGCACGGTTCGAGATGTGTTTGGGGGGGCGCCCCTGCTCATCCAGGACACCCCTTGTTGCCCTCCGTCACCTCCCGAAGACCCTGCTTCTCCCCCTCCCCGCCCGACACCCCCCAGACCCCCATCGGACGGGGCCGCCCCGGGCGCCCTCCAGCCGCGCGCTCACGCGTCCCCTCGGCGTGTCTGTGCTTCCCCGCAGGCCAGGAGGGCATTCTGCGCTGCCATCCGGACCTGGCGGGCCGAGAGCTGCAGCGGGGCACGCTCACCGCGGAGTCGCAGCGGGAGCAGAGGGGCGCGGGCCTGACGAGCCTGGAAGCGGACGAGCGGCGCCGGCTGGCGGAGCTCAACGCGCGGTACCGCGCGCGCTTCGGCTTCCCCTTCGTGCTCGCCGCGCGTCTCAGCCACC
>NC_043703.1:71365557-71417919 GCF_006229205.1 Suricata suricatta | reverse complement strand
AAAAAAAAAAAGAATCCCATTATAGTCCACCAGGGTCCCTATATGGGTACTAACTACAATGTTCTCCCTGCCAGTACAGTGAGTCCTCTATTCCTTCTGGGGTATGTACTGTATTTGTGTGTGTGTGTTTATTTTTGAGAGACAGAGAGAGGGTAGGTGTATGCATGGGGGAGGAGTAGAGAGAGAGGAAGATACAGGATCATAAGCAGGCTCTGTGCTGAGAGCAGAGAGCCCGATGTGGGGCTGGAACTCAGGAACCATGAGATGATGACCTGAGCCAGAGTTGGAGGCTTAAAGTCAGTCGCTTAACCAACTGAGCCACCCAGGCACCCCCCTCCCCATCAGTTGTGTTCTTGAAGCCAACCCCTCTTTTGCATATCAAGACTATAATTTCAAACATCCATTCCCGCGCCTCCCCCTGCCTCCTGACACTGCTTTATCCTCAGTAAGCAAGCCAGACTCACGCCTTACAGTCGCTCATCCCACCAACAAAATTAAAACCCTTCCTTGAGTCCCTGTTGCTCTCTAGTTTCTCCCTATATCTCTGCTCCTCCTTTCAGCAAACTCCACAAAGGGGTTGTCGACTCAGTGTTTCCCTCCCTTTCTCACCTTCTATTCCAGGTTCACTCTACAAGCTTTCAGTCCCACGAGCCAACCAATCTGCGCTCATCAAGGTCACAGATGGCCTGGGCTCCTGCCTTCTTCCTCAACCTCCTGAAAGAATGTCACATGGTTGTTTCTCTCTTCTTAAAGGATTACCGTCACTTGTCTACTTTCGTCAATGGTTCTTGCTCTGGCAGATCACTAACACCGAAGGACCCCAGGACTCAGTACCTACATCTCTTCTCCGTATTTACACGGAGGCCCCGTGTTCTCTCTGGGTCCCATTGCTTTAAGTGCCATCAGTTTGTGTTTGTGTTTGTGTTTGTTTGCTTGTTTGTTTTGATGACACCTGGATTCAGTCTGGCCTCCAGCTCTCCACTGAGTTCCTTTGCTGTGGTCGGACTGGACACTCGAGCTTTTCATTTGGATGATTACTAGGCATCTTAGACTTAACAAGTTTTCATTTTCCATCTTGTCGTCTCAATTCTAAAGTCTTCCTCATGGTAGAAAACAGCATCACCACCCACTCAGATGCTCAGACTAAAAATGTAGGAATTATCCTTATTTTCTATTTGTTTTTGACCGGCTTTCCCCGCAAATCCATTAAAAAAAACACCTTGTTGAGTCTAACTCTAAAATCTATTCTGAGAGCCCAGCTACATCTCTTCATCTCTCCTGCTCCAACCCTAGTCCAAACGAGCATCACAACTCACTTTTACCACTGCCTCAGTCCTTGCACCTGGCTGCTCTTCCCTTAGATCCCTCTACTCTGCACTATTCTCCGTGCACTGTGGGCTTTCTGTGTCCCCAAAATGCCAGAAGTTCCTTTTCTAAGATGGCCTTTTCCTGGGGCTTAGAGTGCTTCCTTCTCATCTTTTGTGTTTTTTTTTTAATTTTTAAAAAATGTTTATTTATTCTTGAGAGACAGAGAGACAGAGCATGAGCAGGGGAGGGCAGAGAGAGAAGGAGACACAGAATCTGAAGCAGGCTGCAGGCTCTGAGCTAGCTGTTAGCACGGAGCTCAGTGCTCGAACTCACAAACCCACGAGATCATGACCTGAGCCGAAGTCGGATACTTAACTGACTGAGCCACCCAGGTGCCCCTCATCTTTTGGTTTTAAACTCAAATGTCACTTCCTAAGATAGACCTATTTTATTACATATGTTCTTCTAATACTTCTTTAGAATGTGAAATTATCTCATTTACTTATGTTAATCCAATCTCTCTTTACTAGAATGTAAACTCATTGAAGGCAGGCACTTGTCTTGTTCCCTGCTCTACCCACAATGCCCGGGACAATGCCTGGGGCACAGCGGGCATTTGACCAACACATCAGTCTTAGGAAGGGGTGCTATATATTTTTTGATTGAACACATTTGAATAGCCTCTTCTAAATACCCAATAACCTGCATTCCAGGGAATTATTCATATCTTTTTTATTCATTCAACAACTATATTCTTAAAGAAGTATTCAGTAATAAATTATGGCATTATCGCAATTCTGAAATGTCACAAGGAGATGCATGATTAGCCCTATTTTATGCCAATTTTTTAATCTTTGATTTTTTAACACAAATTAGCACTGAATTGGTGTGTGTGTGTGTGTGTGTGTGTGTGTGTGTGTGTGTATTTGTGCTTCAATTGTCTTCCCTTTACTTTCTCCATGTCCCTTGCCCAGAAGTCAGGAACTGGTTGGCTTGAAAGGGCACTTTGCCAATTAGTGCTGGAACTGAATATTAATCCTGGACTGCCCCCTACTGACCAATAATCATCATAATGCAGCCGGAGTGGCTTGTCAACCTTGGTTTACTCTAGAAACAGGATTTTGTTTGCTGCTAATTGCAGAGGATTTTCTTAGGTCATGAATAAACCAAATCTTTGACAAGGTACATTACCCCATCCTGAACTTTTTTTTAAGGTCTCTTTTAGTTACAGGATTAAAAGACTCAATTACACCCAGTTTGTTCCCAACTATGCAGATTAAAGCTAGACTATTTCGTAACTCCCATTTTATTTTCCTATTGAAACAACCCATCATAGGATCTGAGACATCAAGCCTTAATATTATTGGGATAAATTAGTGATTGAATAAAAGAACCTCCTAGAAACTCTTTGTAGACTGTTCTGATTTTCTAAAAATGCTTCAAAAGCTGTTGGGTTAACCATCAAGGTTTGAATCCCAGTTCTGGCACTTTCTAGCTGTGTGTTCATGGTCAAGTTATTTACTCTTTCTGTGCCTCTGTTTTCTCCTCTGTAAAATGGATATAATTATGATAATACTTGTTTTATAAGATTATTATAAGGATTAAATGAGTTTAACAAATGCAAAGTGTTACCAAAAGTAAGGGTTAAATGCATTTTTGTTATTATTATTATTACTGTCTCTAACATTACCTATCCAACATCATGGAGGTAATTAGATACAGAATAACCACCTGTATAGCGTTGAAGCCCCGCTCCCAGCTGCCTACGGGAATGGGGACACTGGCCTAGGACTGAGGAGCAGGACCTACGTTGGGAGGTCCCTCCAATGAACAGTGTCTAGTGCAGAAGGAAGCAAACACCTAGGTGTCCCCAACTCCCTCTGGTCATTTTGTCCCACTCCCGGTGAAATGTGTGGGGAAAGGGTAACACCAGGATCGATCACCTTTCGAAATCATTTTATGGTCTCATCTTCTGACTCATGTCATGCATTCAAGCCTTTATTAAGTACCTGTTCACTGAGTGATGTAGGATTCTGAATGCAGAGTTCCCATTGAGTTAGGAGAGGGATCAAATACAAGTGTCAGGAGGGAGGGAGGCCAATCCCCATATCCCACTTTGCTAAGGACTGTGATTGGATTTTGCCTTAACTAGACCTTAACTAACCTTAACAAGAACCTTTGCTCAAACTGATTGGGGTAACTGCTGGTGGGAAAGAGGACAGAGATAGAGACATTTTAATTTTATTACCTAAGTTCTTGGCACAGTAAACCCTAAATAAATGTTGAATAACTGGATCAACCAGTGAATACTAGATCTAAATTATCCATGCAATCCTTTCCCTCCCTGGCCCTACCAGCCCTGTATTTAGACAGATCTGGAATTTCTCTCTCTCTTTTTTTAACTTGATAGAAAAAATGCCATTCATAAGGCATTCACACCCTGTGAAACTTATTTCCCCTCTGGCCTAGAGAGCTTTCATTTGACCTGCCTTTTCCTTTCAGACATTTAGACCATGTGCTCCGGGAGCTTCTGACTCCAGCCTGTTCTGCAGGCTGTGGGGTGACAAGGGGGGCCCCTTGGCTCATCAGGATGGGACTGACCATCCTGTGAATCATCAGTCACAAGGCTTTGTGTCCTTCAGCCCTGCTCAGACCCCAGCGGAGTGGTGGAGCTGAGAGAAGCCCGGAGAAGTGAGTGGCTGTCAACACTTCTGTCAGTTTGATTTTATAACACGACCCTCCCCTCCTGCTAGCTGGGCCCATAATAAATTAGAACGAGCTCCTTATTTGGGAGACCTTCATCTGACAATCGGAAGCGACCCCAGATGTCAGACTCTGGACAGACCGGCAAGACTGTCCGTTGACCTCTTTACGGAGGAGAAGATAGTGGCAGTCCTCCAGTCCCCACCCCCACCCTGCCAGATGTCTGTGGAAGGCCCCTCTGAAAGCCCTCCCTGGCCTCTCGCCTCCCTCCAGGTTTTTCTGAAGATACCAGGACAGCCCAGGAAGAGGCCCTGACTCTAACCCTTGGTCTCTGAGTCCCTGGGAGGCCGTGTGCTATTCTGAGTCACTTGGGGTAAACCCAAACCTCCACCTCCACCTCTCCTCACCCCACATCCAGAAGTGTCTCCTTTTCTCTCTCTCTACCCAGAGGAAATCAACAATTTCTTTCCCTTTCTCCAGAGGAATTCCTTCAGATTTTTGTTTTTTCCTCTTCACTCCCTTAGGGAGTTGCTGATCTGAGTTCACTTTGTTCAGCGGTCCAGTCCAAACTGGCCCTTTCTGGTAAAAATGTCAGCCATTTGCTCTTTCCCCCGGGCTTCTGAGATATTCCGATATCGATACTGTGCTGTCTCCTCTCTCACATACAGGACATTCCCAAAGCGAACACACTCGGCTAAGAGAGGTTGGGCCGGCCACCTGACCTTTGCCCTCTGCGAGGCCGTGAGGCCTGCGGAGAACAGCATGTGCTCCTCTTTCCTCGTGACCTCAGAGCTTTACTATTTAACAACCACTTTACCTCAGCCAACAGACATCTCTAGTTCTACATCTGGCCTGACACCTGGCAAGTGCCTGACCCTCAGTTACTCCGTCTGAGGAAACTGAGTCTTGCAAGAAAAATACTAACCACCAATACCTCAGGGATCAGCAGCTAGGCTAACTCGTCTAAAATGATGTTGATACATATTCTCGAAATCCCTTTGTATGGACTCTTGGCCTCTTAATGCTGAAGCCTTACCTTCCTGTGGAAGGGCATCAATAAAGGCAAAAAAGTGCTTCTCTAAGTCGTCCGAGTCAGAGAACGGGCGCTTCGACCAAACAGCAGCGGCGATCAGAGGGCATCTCTCGATGACATTCCCAAACACATCCACAAATTCTCCAAAGTCCATGGCATTGACCTTCTCCATGTCCATCGCTCGCCTTCAGCTGCACAATGCAGGATCCCAGCTCCCCTCTCGCTGAGTAACACCGGCTCTGCTTACCAGCTTCTGTTTGCTGACTGCACACGCTTGCTTTTTCCTTTCTTTCTTTCTTTCTTTTGTTTTTACATAACACCAGCTTGGCATGTTTTGAATGTTTCTGGGAGAAGTGGATCCGGAATTGTTGTGTAATGAACAAACACAGGCTCACGGTGCTAATCCAGGGAGCAGAGATCTCCATGGGAGGGCTGTTTCCAGCCAAACCGTTGCCACAAAGCCAGGGGGAGCCCTGTTTTGCCGTGGACATTCGAGCAGGGGAGACTTTGGGTGTCATTAACATTTGAGCATCCATGTTCTCCCAGGAAGCTTCCTCTGAGAACTCAGACTGGTCACACATCCACCTGCTGGGGATTTGCTTTACCCTCTGGTGCTGCTGCTCAGGTGATGTGGTTTTTACACTTTCTCTGTGTCTCCGATACCTAAGACATTAGATACATAACATTTTTTTTTCTAATGTTTATTTATTTATTTTTGAGACAGAGCATGAGCAGGGGAGGGGCAGAGAGAGAGACACACACACAGAATCCAAAACAGGCTCCAGGCTCTGAGCTGTTTTTTGAGACAGAGCATGAGCAGGGGAGGGGCAGAGAGAGAGAGGAAGACACAGAACCAAAACAGGCTCCAGGCTCTGAGCTGTCAGCACAGAGCCCGACGCGGAGCTTGAACCTACGAACCGTGAGATCATGACCTGAGCTGAAGCCGGATGCTTAACTGACTGAGCCACCCAGGTGCCCCTTTCATACACATTTTTAATTTGAGGCAGACTGGGAGTTGGAACCCGTCGAATCTTGCTGCTCCCAGATGGCTCTCATAACAAGGACCGAGCAGAAGCAAGAAGGACTGAGAAGCCCCGGCAGGAGCCCAGGCCTCCGGTGTGGCTGTGAGGTGCGTGTGCGCTTAGGGCCTGCTTAGTGTCTCCGTAAGTGACTTAACTTTCTTCTGTTTTAAAAATGTTTTTTTAATGTTTTTTTCCTTTTTAAGGAGGGGAAGGGCAGAAAGAGAGGGCTCTGCTCTGACAGCAGAGATCCTGACTTGGGGCTCAAACCCACGAACTGTGAGATCATGACCTGAGCCGAAATCGGACCCTTAACCGACTGAGCCACGCAGGCGCCCCTGATTTAACCTTCTTAAGCCTTGGTTTCACCTGTTGTTAAACTGCCACAGAGTAACTCCTACCTCATTTTTTATTAAATGGGACAGTACATGTGAAGCCATCAGCACAGCTCTGGGATAGAGTGTATTCTCAACATGTTATATAAAGAGTCACTAAAGCCAACCTTGAAGACGTTGTGCACTGGGTGAAATAAGCCAGTTACAAAATGACCGATTCTGGGTGATTCCACTCATGTGAGGTGCCTAGAGGAGTGCAATTCATAGAAACAGAAGGAAAGAAGGTGGGCGTCAGGGGCTGGGGGTAGAGGGAGTAGGGAGTTCGTGTTTAACGGGGACAGTTTCAGTTTGCGAAGATTAAAAAACTCCATCTGGGGGCAGGTGCTGGTGGTGGTTGCACAACTGTGTCAGCGTGCTGAGTGCCATTGAACTTGACACTGACAAATGGTTAAAAGGGTAAATTGTACATACACGTGTGTATGTTATATATGTTTTACTACAAAAAAAGTTCATCAAAGCCTTTCCTGCCTCAGTAAGATAATTTGGAATGTAATACATATTGGACTCCTACCAGCTAAAAAGATGTATTTTTTGGTGATAACTCCCCCTACCATTTTTTTTCCTGTTGCTGATGGTAACTGTGGCATAGACAGAAAGAAACATGAAAGCTGTATGTCATTTACTTTTGACAAAATGACAGCGGAAGTGGCAGAGGAGTTTAGATAATACGGAAAGAGAAGAAAGATCAGAAGAAACACAAGTGGAAGTGGTGGGTGAAGGAGCGCCAGAGGGTGGGTCCTTCCAGAAGCTGGAGCTTCAGTAAGAGGTCACCCGGGACATCTTCCTTGCCTGTATTTTTTACTCCACAAGATCTGGGAAATGGACTCTTTGTTTTCAATAGGAAGCCAGTCCAGGCTCAGGCAATGCTCAGCATAGAAGATGCTCCAAGGGGAAGAAGTTCGAAAGTCAGTCCCTTGCGCAGATAAATGTACTGTGTAGAACTGAGTGGTAAAAACCAGATCCTGTCAGGGCACCTGGATGGCTCAGTCGGTTAAGCACTGAACTCTTTAATATCAGCTCACATTATGAACGGTTTCTGAGATTCAGTCCCACATCTGGCTCCATGCTGTGGGTGGAGACTGCCTGGGATTCTCTCCCTCCCTCGAGTACAAATGCTGTCTCTCAAAAAAAAAATTTTTTTAAGTTTAAAAGTAAAAGGTCTGGGGCATCTGGGTGGCTGGGTGGTTGAGCGTTAGGCTCAGGTCATGATCTCATGGTCTGAGTTCGAGCCCCGCAGCCGGCTGGCTGCTGTCAGCACAGAGCCCGCTTCAGATCCTCTGTCCCATCCCCTCTCTCTCTGCCCTTCCCTTAATCTCTCTTCTCTCAAAAATAAACAGTAAAAGATATAGTTATCCTAAAAACAACGTCCTATAAAGAAGTGGACATTACCTGCTCTGTTAGTGTCTAGAATGTGATAACGCACATAAAAGGCACAATTGTTATCATAGTCAAGACATAACTGAATATTGAATAAATGAATTTAAGTGATCTGTGTAGAGGGTTGTTCTTCCTTCTCATCTACAGGTTGTCCTTTTCTTTATTCTGTTTGTTAAACTTTGCCTTTCCAAAGGCGGGGTGTAGGAGTGAAGTCAAGCCCTGCGATTGACATTAATTAAAAAACAGTAGTCCTGGGGCGCCACCTACTGGTCGGATGGATGGGGCTGTGCACGCAGCAGCAGAACACCTCTCTAAAATCCGTACTTGGGTTGTTTTCTTAACACGTGTTAAAAGTGTGTAGTCTAAGGTGCTTGACTGGCCCAGTCGGTAGAGTACGCAACTCTTGATCTCAGGGTTGTGAGTTTGAGCCCTACGTTGGGTGTAGAGATTACTTAAAAATAAAATCTTTAGGGATGCCTGGGTGGCTCAGTTGGTTAACTGTCCCGCTTTGCTCAGGTTATGATCTTCGTGGGTTTGAGCCCCGCATCGGGCTCTGTGCTGTCAGCTAGCTCAGAGCCTGGAGACTGCTTCGGATTCTTTGTCTCCCTCTCTCTCTGACCCTCCTCTGATCGCACTGTCTCTCTCTGTCTCTCAAAAATAAATAAAAAAACATTTAAAAAAAATAAAATCTTTAAAAAAATGTGTAGGTAGGTCAGAGACAAAGTTGGCCAAACTAAAACCACATCGGTGGTAAGAGCTGGATTTAATAGAGTCTAATTTTGTTTCCTCCAACAAGGGTTTTAAATACCTTACTACCTCAGAGAATGTTGCCTTTAATTTTTTTTAATGCTTATTTGGTTTTGAGAGAGTGACAGAGAGAGACAGAGCGTAAGTGTAAGAGGGGCAGAGAGAGAGGGAGACACAGAATCCCAAGCAGGCTCCAGGCTCTGAGCTGTCAGCACAGAGCCCAACATGGGGCTCAAACCCACAAACTGTGAGATCATGACCTGAGCCAAAGTTGGATGCTTAACCAACTGAGCCACCCAGGTGCCCTGAGAATTTGCCTTTTAAAGACCATATTTGGTATATGCAAAAGTTATGTTATAAAGAAAAATAATGTTAATGAACACCCATGAACCCATTACCCCAGCCAGCCCCCAAAGCTCCAAACACCGTCAGTGTGAAAAATGCATAAACAATGGTCATTGTATCCTCACATTGCACATCGGTGAGATACAAGAACTTAAGATCCATGTAACACCATGAGTGAATCTGAGAAGCATAAACTGGATTTTTTTTCACAAAAGCGGGAACTGGAAGTCTACATAGGGCGTGGAGCCATTTTTACAAAGTTCATGAACAAGAGAATATTCGTTTCCAAGAAAATCAAATTGTCTGGTGTGTTGGGTACTGTGACAGCAAGAGCTGTGCTGGGTGGATGATTCTACATCCAAATGTGCTTGTTGGTTCCATCCACAGTGAAGTCACGGTCAGAACACATGTGGGTCTGACTAAAAACGGTTTGGCCGAAGGAAAAGGAGAACGTTCCCATAAATGTTAACTCACTTTCCTTTTCCTCTCTGTGGTCACCAGTGTCTTTGGTCAAGCAGCCCAGGAGGCCTTACCTCTACTTCCTTAGATCCTGTCAAGATAATGGAATAAGATACACATGAAGAGAAACCCTTCAAAACTGGAAAGAAGACCCGTTGGCCAACCAACACAGAGAGGACTTTCTAAGGCAAAGCAGATGAAATGCTCAGGTTGGCTCAGGAGACTGTGAGTCAGTGCAGGTGTTTGTGCCAAGGGTCTTGGCCGGGGGCATTGAAGACCGACTTGGGTCCATGGCATCAGAAGAAGGTTTATAGGAAAGAGACTGAGTGGCTCCCAGGAAGTGGCTCCCAGGAAGTGCCAGAGAGCAAGGCTTGGGCAAGAAGAGGGGCCAAAGCATCTCCAAAGATTCAGGAAGTGGGAAGTGCTTGTCACGCTTCGTCAGAGACTGCTGTTGCTAAGAAGTAGACGTTTCAACTCCCTTTTTCATCCTTGCCTGAATCCAGGCCTGACACCAACTTCCAGAACAAAAGAGGAAGTCTGTTAGCTGAGCTTGGGTCAAGGACCCTGTTTGACTGGAAGGCAGCCTCCCCCACCTCCCACGGAAGTCCACACCACTGCACACCACAGGGAGAAGAAAGGTCTCAAATCACAGTGCTGTTCTTGAAAGAATGGAAATCGATACTGGATGGCCAAAGAAACATTTGATCACAACAACTGTGTCTTTAAAAATATTAAGTACAACAAACACTTGAAAATAGAATTACCAGTTGATCCAGCAATCCCACTTCTCTACAGAAGAAAACAGAAATATACGAACGACTTGGACGCAGGTTCTCAAAGAGGTATTTGCACACCTGTGTTCACAGGAGCGTTATTCATGAAACGCAAAGGTTGGAGCAAACTAAATGTCCGTCCATGGATAAATGAATCACTGAATGTATACACATACTGTGAAATATTCTTCAGCATTGAAAAGAACGGAAATACGTAGTGTTATATGCCACAACATGGATGAACTTGAGGACATTATGCCAAGTGACATAAGTCAGTCACAAAAAGACAAATATTGTGTAATCCCACTTATATGAGGTAGTAAAATTCATAGAAACAAAGTAGAATGATGATTACCAGGGCTCAGAGAAGGGAAAAGGGGGAATTATTGTTTAATGGGGACAAAGTTTTAGATTTACAAGATAAAAAGTTCTGGAGATTGCTTACACAACCATGTGGATGTACTTAACAACACTGAACCGTATACCTAAAAATGGTTAAAATGAGGGATGCCTGAATGGTTCACTTGGTTAAGCCTCCAACTGAAGGCTCTGAAGCCAGACTTCAGCTCTGGTCGTGATCTCGTGTGTTCGTGGGTTCAAGCCCCGCATGGGGCTCTGTGCTGACAGCTCAGAACCTGGAGCCTGCTTTGGATTCTGGGTCTCCCTCTCTCTCTACCCCTCCCCTACTTGTGTTTTCTCTCTCTCTTTCTCCTTCTCTCTCAAAAATAAACATTAAAAATGTTTTAATGGTTAAGATGATCAGTTTTGTGTTATGTGTTGTGCTTTTTACAATTAAGAATAAATAAATAAATATGATAAATAAAATAACACCAGAACCCCAAAGTAACCACAGGATAAGTGTTAATAGGGGCTTGGAGATTACAGGTTACTAAATTAAACCTCAAACTCTTCAGGAAAACTTGGTATCGTTTTAGTACCTGCTTCATAAGGCAGCTGTGAAGATTTAATGAGATGGTACGTATGTCATTCTTACACAACACTCAGATCATCACAAGCGCTTCACAAACATGGACAGATGGGAAAATATTGACGTGTAGCTAAGCACCAAAATACATTTGACAATATGGCTAGGATGATTCCATTTATGTAAAAAACAAAGAATTCTGTGGGTTGAGTATGTTTGTGTAAATATGTGTAAGCAATGCAAGTGTACTTAAACAAGAAGACAGGAGAAATGTATCTGACACTTTAACAGCATTTCCCCTGAAGGAGCATTTTGAGATCTGGGTTGAGTGCATAAAAGGAAAGTTTCACTTACTGCTCTAAATAAAAATACAAAATTATCTGAATTTTTAACACTAGCATATTTATGCTTTAACCTGAGTCGGTAAAAAAAAAAAATCGAATAATAGATTTCTTGTGTCCTTACTGCATTTACAAACAGGAATTAAGCATACAACTTAGAATAAATCATATCTACTTTCAAACGTCTAAAACTCCAGGTGAAGAGACATACTCCTTGCCATGACAGAACTGGTCTCAGCGAAGTTCATGGTCAGGGACACGGCTACGGAGGAACAGTTGGAGAGAGGCAACATCGTTGGCTGTTGGCTGTAAAGATGGAGGCAGGGGGCCACTAGCCAAGGAAGCCTAGCGGCCTGTAGAAGAAGCTGGAACAGGAGAGGAAACAGATTCTCCATGAGAGCCTCCAGAAAGGAACACAGCCCTGATGACACCTTGGTTTTAGCCCAGAAGGACATTTGTCTAAAAGCTCACCTATGAAGCTGGAAGTTTATACATTTCATTTTTGTTGCTTAAAAAAAAAATCCAAGTGAAAAGAAAGGATGTTTATATTAAGGGCCAGTTGGATGATGTGGACAAGAAGCCTGTAGATTTCTGCAGAGGAAGCTACCACCCGTGGTGGGTGGGGCTGAGGAAAGACCTGAGGTATAAGGTGGAGTCTAGCAACAAAGAAAGGGCTTAAATAGGAATAAGCACTAAATAGGAGTGTGGAGAGGGAAGAAAAGAAAAACCGGAGATGGGAATGTCCCAGGCAAGCCCACTGAACATGAGTAGGTGGTTTTGGCGACAGAAAAGCATTATGTAGTCTGATACTGAGAAATTCAGGGTAGCCCAGCCATGGTGGAAAGCTGGCAAGAGAATTTGGCTTCAGCTAATAGACGCCAGGAAGCCCAAATGCATTCCGGCCAGAGTGATATGTGCACATCAATCAATATTTTAAAAAGACAAACGTATCCATGGTCAGAGGAAACTTTGGATAGCCCAGAGATTGGGAGAAGAAGTTAGATGAAGAATGGATTTGTGTAATCCAAGTGAGGTTATGGCGGCATGGTCTTAGGTGGAAGATTAAAACCAGAAAGGGAAGTGCATGTGACAGATGAGGTTACACCTATTGGCCAGGCGTTGATTTAAGCAATTTATATGTTTATGTAATACAGATCTTCCTCAGTTTGTGACGGGGCTATGTCCCAGTAAGCCCATAGTAAGTTGAAAATAAGTTGAAATGTATTTAATAGACCCACCCTGTCAAACATCACAGCTTAGCCTGGCCCACCTCAAATGTGCTCAGAATACTGATGTCAGCCTCCACCTGGACAAAATCATCTACACAAAGCCTATTTTACAGTTAAGTGCTGAACCTCCCGTGTCATGGATTGAATACTGTACTGAAAGTGAAAAGCAGAACAGTTGCCAGGGCGTTGGTCGTCTACCCTGTGATCCCATGGCCACTGCCCAGCATCATGAAAGAGCATTTCACTAACCCAGGAGAAGAGGGAAACTCAACATTCAGAGGACCATTTCTCCTGAATGAGTATCCCTGTGGCACCATTGTAAAGTTGAAAAATAGTAAGTTGGGCCACTGTAAGTTGGGGGCCGTCTGTGTATATGTCTATTTATAACATGCATGTATTATATATGTAATCCATCTAATTCTTACAACAGCCCTGTAAGCGAGATTCCATCCATTATTATTTCATCTTCCAGAAGCGGAAACCGAGGCCTAACCAAGTTCAGTTACTTGACCAACATTGCATGGCTAAGCAGTGGTGGACAGCTGGACTCCAGTCTGGCTGGACTGGCTTCGGGAGTCTTATCTTAACCAAGGCACTGGAAGGGAGGACCAGAGGAGGCAGACCTTCAGCAAGAACCACACCTGGAATGTAAGGACAAGGGTCAGGTCCAAGTTTATGAGCCCGTGGGAGGGAGGGAGCTAAGCTTCATAGGACGAGGGAGGCTGACTCGATGACGTGCTACAGAAAAGCACTAGAGACCAGTTGTTTTGTTTCCTGATCTGGGAGTAGGAGTCACAGATAAGAATCCGACAAAAGGATGGATCTTCTCAGTAGGAAAAAATTCAACATGCGCAAACAGAACATTGCATACAATTCCGTTAGGTTCCTTCACTCCAGTTAAATATAGACCATGCCAAAGATTCAATGACAAACAATTCTATAGAAGAAAGTTTATTTTCATTCATAAAATATATCACTAAATAGCTGAAAAAGTTACATATTATTTTAAAACATAGATTTAAAAAATCATATCAGCTTCTCCTTAGCAAAATGCTTTTGTTTTATGTATTTACAAGAATATACTATTTTCAGGTACACGATTTTCACTAAAGCCAGACTGAGAAGGCCTTTGGACGTAGGTCGGTGCTCCAATAAAGTTAATTATCAGCTCTTCCTGCCTTGTGCAAAGGATGCTGTGATTTTACAAAAGTTCCTTTGGAAACGAGTAAATACAGAGAGCTTCTAGAGAAGAGTCCAGCAAAGCAGCAGTTGAGGATATACTTTCTTTTAGCGATGAGATTAATCCTGTTTGGGTCGTCTATAGCCTGCGTAAGGTGGGCGTTGAGGGGAGGAAGTCCTTATGACTAAGTTTCTCTAGGAATCTTCAACAGGGGCCTGTGGAGAGGGTAACCCCGATTCTGCCTCTCTGCTGTAAGGTCGCCTGTTTTGGTAGATGGAAGGACGGTCAGAAACGTGCCCACCCATGTTCTGATACATCTGAATGTGGGAAAAAGACAGAACACTGATTACCGTCTGATTGGGACATACATGTCAAGGGGCTTTATTGCAAATTATGTGTTATTACTATACAGAAGTCTTCGAGGGTAATCCTAGAGGATGTTAATGACAAAGCAAATTTGGTCCTTCTATTCATGGAGAGATCAAGTCAAACATTTTATTCTATTACTATGTCTAATCTTGGCTATAAAATCTCGATCTAGAAATCATAAAGCTTAGCTGTAAAACCATAAAAGAGAAAGGCTGCCCAAACAGATCTGCTCATTATGCAATTAACACAGGGGACCAATGCTTCAGTCTCACTGTGGGGGACGTTTGAGTGTTTTTCCAGAATGAAAACAGCTCTATGTTTTGTCTGATGATAAAGCTAACACACATTCATATAGATAACATAAGCAAGATAGGAAGACGTATAGAAAAAAAGCTAAAATAATCAGAGATAGCTACCATTATAGTCTGCTGTGTATACACAATTTTGTATCAGTAGGCTAAGAGTGTAGATTCTGGTTTAGAACCTTATCCTGAGTTGCCGATATGTTGTCCGTATGTTACATGTGTTATATGTTTTCACTGTTTACTAAATAGGAGTACATTCATCTTTTTAAGAGGAGCCTAGCATTCCACAGGACTGGTGCACCATTAACTAATCTTTTTTAAAAAATTATTTATTTACCTACTTTTGAGAGACAGAGAGGGAGAGAGTGCGAGTGGGGGGGTGCAGAGAGAGAGGAAGAGAAAGAAAGGGAGGGAGGAAATCCCAAGCGGGCTCCATGCTCAGTGAGGAGCCGGACATGGGGCTCAGTCCCAAGACCGTGAGATCAAGACCTGAGCCAGTATGAAAAGTTGGACGCTCAACGGAGTGATTCGCCCACCCCTAACTAACCTTTTGAGGGACTGGTTATGTAACACAAACTGAGGAGTGCGCCCTGACCTTGTCTGTCTCTGGGATGAACGAGAGACATGACATCACTGGGTCAAGGGCATGCATATTTTTGAGTGGTCAAGCACTCAGAGTACCCTGCAGAAAGTTCTATTCATTTCCACTCCTACCAGCTGTATCTGGGAACAACACTCTTCTCTCCAGAGACTTAGCACAAGGGTATTCACAATCGTTCACGTCTCTAGCCCTTGGTCCAAAGACAAGTTCATCTCCTTGCCTGCCTATGTTTCATGCTAAGCAAAGTCAAACATCTTTTTCTATATTCAATGAATATTGGCATTTCATTGCAAAGAGTCTGCTTACCTCCTTGCCTTTTTACCTGGGGCTACCCATGTTTTTCTTATTATTTATGAGAACTCTGTGTGATGTTGGGTAGTGGATTCTGATGTGAGTTTGACAGACTTTCTTCCCTTCCCCACCCCTTGATTCTGTGTATTACTTCCTGTCTGTTTTTGACAGTTTGTTAACTGAATGGACTGTCTCCCACTCTTTATTTTTTCTTTCTGGAAAACAAATAGACAAAAACATCCTTCCACACCTGCTCTGCACAGTAACAGTTTGCCTCTATGCATAAGGATGAACAGGGATGATCTGTCTTTTTTGGAAAGTAGCAGTTGGCCATGACCTGTTGAACCAAATGTACATCTCTAGCATTGAATTTCTAACCATCTGAGTAAGGCTGTGACAGAAATACCAGGGACACTTCAACTCCAACAGCTCCACACCTGAATTTATGATCTCTCATTTCCAAACCTTCTCTGCTTCCTGTATTTACAGTTCCACTTGGCGCTCTGCCAGTCCCATGATCTGGAAGGTTCAGGACCACCTCCTCAGCTTGCTGTATTCCCAGAGCCAATCACTTCCTGGGGCCCATCCTGGTGTATCACTGCTTTTAATGTCTTCCTTTCCATTCCTTTCAGTGATTTTTATTTACGTAATTAATTTTGTTGACGCGTAGCTGACAATGTTACATCAGTTTCAGGGGTACGACATAGTGATTCTACAAGTCTGTATGTTCACCACCGCATGCCCGCAACACTATTACACTACCATGGACTCATCCCCTGTGCTGCAACTTTCATCCCAGTGACTTATTCATCATAACCAGAAGCCTGTACCTCCTTCACCCCTTTAAGTGATTTTTAATGAATTCTTCATTGCATGATACATGAGTAAATTCTCCTTATAAAATTTTTGAAATTTTTTATGTCTTTATTTTATTTTTGTGAGAGAGAGACACAGAGTGAGCTAGGGAGGGGCAGAGAGAGAGGGAGACACAGAATCTGAAGCAGGATCCAGGCCCTGAGCTGTCAGCACAGAGCCCAATGTGGGGCTCGAACCCACAAACCGTGAGATTATGACTTGAGCTGAAGTCGACCGCTTAACCATCTGAGCCACCCAGGCACCCCTCCTTATAAAAATTTTGAAACCCTAGCTTTCTAAGTGCATCAGTATAAAGAGATGTGTAAGATTTTCTCATACTTTTGAAAATGGTTCCTCTAACCACAATTACGTTCTCTTTATTCTGAATCTCATTTGTGCTTTCTCTTCTTTCTTAATTGCTCTCTTCATAGTTAGCATGTTTTAGTGGCATATTTGTACACTGTGAATAAACGGTATTAGTATACAGTGTCACCTAGTTCCAGATTGTTGTGTTCAACTCCTAAGTCTGACCCTTCTTGTGTTACCTTGGGCAAATTACTGAGCCTCTCTGTATCTCTGTTTACTGATCAGCAAAAAAGACAATGGTAGAACTTACTTTGTGAGCCTGGTAGGAGAATTACATGCATCATTATGGAAAACATGTTAGTAGTGTGCATCACATCAAAAATGGTAGCAATTAAATTATTAGTTTAAAAACAACTTTTGGCTTTCCTGAATATCACTATTATTTTGCTTGGGGAGCTACTCTCGGTTTAATTAATTCTGCTTGTAGCAATATTAGTTTCGTTATTAAAAATTTTTTTTAATGTTTGTTTATTTTTGAGAGAAAGAGTGAGCAGGGGAGGGGCAGACACAAAATCCAAAGCAGGTTCCAGGCTCTGAGCTGTCAGCACAGAGCCTGATGTAGGGTTCGAATTCACAAACCACGGGGATCATGACCTGAGCTGAAGTCGGAGCTTAACAGACTGAGCCCCCCAGGCGCCCTCTGTTAGTTCTATTCTGCTTTGTTCTTTCCCTTCCTTCTCACTCCCCTTCTTACACATCGCTGTTTTTTCCCCTTAGCTTCATGAGTTGAAAGTTTAAGTCATTCACTTTCATTTTTTTTCGTTTCCTAACAAATGAATTTAGAGTTATAAATGTGGCCGGCTCCTCCAGGTTTTAATAAACAGGATTTATTTTTATTTCTTTTTCCTTCCTCCTCCTCCTCCTCCTTGTGAACCAAAGACTGGTATAAGAAGCGGGGATTTTAATCGCTAATGTCGGACGTTAGGGGCTTTTAGTTTGTTCTCGGCCATTTCTCACCTCACTGCACTGCGGTGAGTCAATGCGATCTGTAAGATGACAGGCACATTTATTTTGAAATTCTCCTTCATGAGTAGACTTATGGATCCTGCTGCTTTGTGTGTTTTTTCTTTTTCCATGAATGTTCTTTGTTTCTGTCTCCCCTGCTTTGTTGGGTTGATCGAGTTTTCTATGGTCCTTTTTCATTTCTACACTAAGCCCGAGATTATAGATTATATTGCTCTTTTCACAATGGTTATACTTACATTTTTAACACCCACTTCATTCTTATGTGTACTTAATAGCATGGCTGCCCCCGTGTGGAGCCTCTGCAGGATCCCACCAGACCTCTCCCTGCCCGTCAGGAGAGCACAGTCCTCATTCTTTCAAAGGGTCCTCTGTTGTGGGTCTTCCCCCTTCAGGCCTAATGGCTTTCATCGCCCCAGGGGTTTTCCACCATTTCTGGTCCACAATGATTTCCTTCTGGCTTTCAAAGGCAGTTATGGCCTCACTTCTTTAAAATTATATAATAGGGGCGCCTGGGTGGCTCAGTCCATTAAGCATCTGACTTAAGCTCAGGTCATGATCTTGCAGTTCGTGAGTTCGAGCTCCACACTGAGCTCTGTGCTGATAGCTCAGAGCCTGGAGCCTGCCTCCCTCTCTGCCTCTCCCCTGCTTGTGCTCTGTCTCTCCCTCCCCTTTCTCTCTTTTTCAAAAATAAACATTAAAAATGTTTTGATAAATAAAAAGTATAAAATATGTTGTATACATATCTATATTTTTACATTATATTTGTGTTATATTTATTTATAATGCATCTATAATTATCTATAATGCATAATATTTTTATATATTATGTTATGTTATAGTATATTATATTATATATTTCCTATAACATGTGGGCACTGATAGGAGAGGAAAAGTGATGTGCATTCAGAACACTTTCTTGAAACAGGAGCTGTGTGTGTCCCTTTCCTCTGCACGCCTCCCCCCTGCACTGTCCAGTTCACTCCCTCCTTTGCTCACCTCTGTCACCACAGTCACCTCTCAACTGATGCCCTTACTTTCCCTGTTCCGCTTTGGCTTTCTCAAACTTGCTTCTTTGCCTCCTTTCTTCCAGAAACAGCTGTTTAGCCCTTTCTAGATGCTAAGCATTAGGCCAGGCTCTGGGTAAGTGATGGTGAACAACACAGATGTGGCCCGTGGCGTGTCCTCCTGCTGGGAGTGTCTCCTGCAGACAGGACCACACCGGTGATGCGAAGGTGAGCTGTGCACTTCCTGCCCTCATGAACCAAGGCCGGTGATGCGAAAGCACAAGCATCACACAACGCCACCTGAGGCTCACACTGAGTTACACCTGAAATGTTAACGGGACTCAGAAGAAGGGCCCTGAAATCTGACCAGGGAAGTTACAGGGGGTCTTTGGGGAGAGAGAATAACTTGATCTGGCTCTTTTTTTAAAAAAACAACAGATGTATAACAGATGGAGAACACTGTATTAGTTTCAGGTGTACGTGCTTCATCAGTGTGTATCCATCGCAAAGTGACCACCGCAATGAGCCTCGTTAGGATCTGTCACCATACGCAGTGATCTGGGCCATCAGGACAAACTCTGAAGCCTGCTTGCACACTCTCCAATCCCTCACAGGCTCAGCCCCTGTCTGAGCAATGCCTTAGCACGCTAGTCAATGATCTCCCTGCTCTAAGTTATATCTAAAAGCATTCACCTGTGTGTTTAAAAACTTTTTTAAATGTTTTTTTTTTTTTAATTTTGGGGAGAGACAGAGCATGAGCAGGGGAAGGGCAGAGAGAGAGGGAGACATGGAACTGGGAGCAGGCTCCAGGCTCTGAGCTGTCAGCACAGAGCGCCCCTTATGTGTGTGTTTATCTCCCCTTCTCACTTGCTCCCCGAGGGCCATTTTCTTCCCTAGTCATGAAGGAGCAAAAACAAAGATTCTACAAAAGCATTCACATGCATCCCAGGAAATGTTACCCTAGGCACGATGTGGCTCAGGGGATGTGAAGAGAACGCATAGAACGGCAACTGAGGAGGAACCACAGTCTGCTCCCAGCGGGCACAGCTGCCTGCATGGCTGTGGGGACTATGCCTCGCTCAGAGGTGCCCAGCCAAGTGGGCAAGGGGGGACCCGCCTGCCCCCCAGGCTTCTAGACGGAGCCCACGGCACAAGCCAGGACTAGGAGGTTCCTCTTGGTGGCTGGGTAGATGAATGTCCCCCAGAAGGGGCGCTATTTTGTAATTTACCTAAAGAAGCTACAGTTTGCTATCAGTAGCTCTGAGGGTGGTAGGAAAAGAACTTGCCATCACAGAGGGTCAGGGGCAGAGCAGAAGAGAAGAGGGAGGTGTCCCTGAGCTTGGATACCCCCAGTGGATTCATCATCCGTGGAGAGCTTGCCATTCAACAATTCCTGATACACAGAGGGCCCCCTGTACAGAGGGAGAGGGATTTGGATGGCGTGTGGGCACGGGGACATGAAAGAGCAGCACGCCCAGACCAAGGCGGTCCTGAACAAAGCCAAGGGTCAGTTCAATGGCAGCAGACCCTCCATCCGGGCCCACTACCTTTATAGTCTTATTTTCCTCCATATCCACCCACTCACCCTATACTTTAGCCACAACCATCTATTTTCCATTCGACTTCCTCAACATTGAACCCTTACTTACATCACTCATCCAGCCTGGAACACTCTACCAACCCTTCATTCCCCAGCAGCCAAGATACTATTCGTTCTTCACAGCGTAGCGCAAGTAAGACCTCTGTGAATCCATACCCAGCCCCCAAGCCGGTGAAAATTACTTGGTGCTTTCTCTTTGCCCCAATGGCTCATTTCTTGCTTTCTCTCCATAATTCTTCTTTCAGTTTATCTTATAGTATCATTAATTATTTCCCGTTTATCTACCCAAAAGCCTGAAGTTTTCCATCTCCCCTGACCTTGTTAGCCCTGACAATAATTTCATTTTCGGATGTAACTTTCCAGAGCTGCCTGGGTGGCTCAGTTGGTTAAGCGTCCGACCTCAGCTCAGCTCGTGATCTCACAGTTTGTGAGTTCAGGTCCCGAATCGGGCTGTCAGCACTGGTCCTACTTCACAGCCTCCTCTGTCCTTCTCTCTCGCTGCCCCTCCCCTGCTCACGCTCACTCTCTCACCAAAAAAAAAAAAAAAAGGAAAAGGAAAAGATTGAATGTGATTTTTCAAACATCTTGACAGGGACCCAGGTCTCTGGAGAGACTACAGAATTGAAAATGGACTCTTAATAGTTTAGAAAAAGAGAACAGAAAATCCACTTAAAGAATCAGGTGCCTATGTAACTAACATTTGTTAACTACCAATTGCCTGCTGGGTGAAGTCTTTTCACATACATCAGCTTCCTTCCTCTGTAGAGCTCCACAAAGTAACATCTGTGAATCCCATATTTCAGATAAGGAAACTGAGGGCCAAAAAAAGATGACGTGACTTAGTCGAGGCCTGTAAGATGGAAATGATGGCGCTGAGATTTGAACCTGGGTGCTGAAGGTTCAAGACCCCATCCTTTATCCACTGCTTCACTACTCCCGGTTGGATTACTGGGGGGGGAAGGGTCAGCAAAGGGACTCCGAGTTCCAAGGCTCAAGGATCACCCAGTGTGACAACCCATTTTACAGGTGAGAAAATAAGGCACAGAGGAGTAAAGCGAGTCGCCGTGACGCACACAGCAATGAGGAGACAGTGTAGAACCGGCCTGGACTCTCAGGACAGGAAGGCAGTGTTCCGTCCACTACGCCATGTTACCTGACTGTGCAGTCACTCCATCCTAACAGGCCCTGGGGCTCAGGGACTTGGTTTTATTTGGTTGTCTAGTCCTATGCCCTAGACATTTAACAGCATATAATTTCTTAATTGGCCGAAATCTTTAGGGAGAGCCTCCCCCCCAAAAAAAATCACCAATAAATGTAGCTTACCCCATACAATTTTTAAAGGGCAAACAAGACAAATCATGGTGAGGAAGACAACGTGGTACCTTTGGTTCTCAGCAAACCAGCGTGTGTTTGGAGTTTCTGCTTTCCTTTCTAATAATGCCTTTAAAGGTTTATTTATTTTGAGACAGCATGAGTGGAAGAGGGGCGGTGAGAGAGAGAACCCCAAGCAGGCTCCACGCTGCCAGCACAGAGCCTGACACAGGGCTCGAACTCACAGTCAGGAGGCCGTGACCTGAGCCGAAACTGAGAGCTGAGTGTCCAGCCCGCGGACCGCCCGCAGCCCTTCTAGAAATGCATTTTCCAGGACACTGCCTTACATACCGCTTCTTCCGCGTCTGCCAGCTGACATCCTAAAAATGAGGTCAGGTTGGGGAAGGACGGCCGTTTCCTTGAGTCAAAAGCCCAGCAGGATTGCATTATAAAGTATCTGTAAAGGCAAGAGGAGGAGGAGGAAGAGGAGGAAACCTGAATGAAGGAAAGCCGATCGCCTCCCACCAGTCACTGCCCGGGCGCCAGGGCACCACTCAGTCAGGGCACCGCTCAGCCGGGGCCTGCTTGTTTTGTGGTGCCCATTCTTCTAGATTTCCAACTCCCACCAGAGTCGAGGGACCGAAATGCCATTTAAAAAACTACAATGTGGCCCAGGAGTTGGGAGATGGAGTCTTGTCACTCCTCCAGCAAAGGAACTGAAACCCCTAATTCCCAGCATCTTAGGGCAGGAAAGGTTCGGTTTTGTTCAGGAATCCCCCCTCAAACAAGGAATTGGGTTTCCTTTCCTTGTCTGTCTGTCTTTCTTTCGAGGAACCATATGAATTTTGCATGAAGGAATTTTACTTTTTTTTTGTCATGCATTTGGAACTAGAGAGACTGTAAATTCCTGATTTCAGCCGCCTTACAGTCTGGTGTGAACTTACATTTCTTCTGTAGCATAAAATGGTTGATCCATCTTAAACCCGCTCTGGATGAGTTTATAGAAGTTGACATCGACTGGGACACCAGGGTAAGGATTCACACCTGGGGAAGCAAGCGGCAGGGAGGCTAAGCCAGCTCGTTTGTTTATTTATTCACTCAACAAACAAGCATGTGCCCGGAGCTCCCATGGGCCAGACAGGGCTTGGTGTGAGGCTGTAGGTGGGGAAAGACCTATAGACAACACAAATAAAACAGGAAATGGGGGCGCCCGGGTGGCTCAGTCTGCTAAGCCTCGTACTTCAGCTCAGGTATGACCTCACAATTTGTGAGTCAATTAATCATTCAGTTTGGGCTCAGGTCATGATCCTGCAGTTCATGGGTTCGAGCCCCATGTCCGGTTCTGAGCTGCCGGCTGAGAGCCTGGAGCCTGCTTCAGATTCTGTGTCTCTATCTCTGCCCTTGTTTGCGCTTTCTCTCTCTCTCTCTCAAAAATAAATAAACATTAAAAAAAACCAAACAAAACCAAACATTAAATGGCACATGCTGAATGGAGGTAGGTACCAGCCAGCTCTTGGGAGAATCAAACGTTGCATGTTATGCACAGGGCGTGGGGGACGAGCCGTGGCAGCAAACGGCAAAACTCACCAAGTGAGAATATTTCCCAGAGTAATATTCCATATGACCAGACGTCACTCTTTATGGTGTAGACCCCTTCAAATAAGCTCTCGGGAGCCATCCACTTTACAGGCAGACGGGCCTGTGAGGAATCCAAGAGGGGTCTGATCAGTGATGATCGGTGGTGAACGGACTATATGCAGAGTATTTCTTTTCTTTTTCTTTTTAATTTTTTTAACATTTATTTATTTTTGAGAGACAGAGAGAGGTCGTGTGATCAGGGGAGGAGCAGAGAGAGAGAGACACACAGAATCCCAAGCAGGCTCCAGGCTCCGAGCTGGCAGCACAGAGCCCAACACGGGGCTCGAACCCATCAATTGTGAGATCATGACCTGAGCAGAAGTCGGACGCTTCACTGACTGAGCCACCCGGGCGCCCTGGAGTATTTCTTTTACCAGCTATATAATGAAATGTATTTTCCTCCTCCAGCTGCTCTTCATCCCTAACTGAGAAGAACATATTGCGCAAGGGGAAGTTTTTCACTTTCAAATCAACATTCTATTAATAGCCTTAAAAAAAATTGACCGGTATCTCTTTAACACTCATCTTGAACAAAGGCTTGTGCTTGGATGTGGGTAAGTTTTCCAGCAGGTACTTCCCATGAAGGAGAAACCAGGCAGGTGGCCAGAGGTAGGCAGACACTGGTAAGTGGGTGGGATATTTTCTTGGAAGGACGTTAGTGGAAATACCATCTATAGGAACGTGGTGAGGGGAGCACGGACCACCGCTTCCAGGAATGACACCAGGCTGTCTTCTGTGGCTTTAATAATGTCTCGTGGCACGAAAAGCGGGTTTTGAGTTGGCTCAGCCTCAGCTCAGAACCCAGACATAGGGGTGGACAGGTTACTGGGGCAGAGGTTTTCGTGGTGTTTTCCTTTGTGTGAGTGGAGGAGACCTCCACCAGCCATCTGCCGAGTGAAATCGCAGCTCAGAGGGAACCTGGCCCACTCAGTCGGTAGGGCCCTCGACTCCTGATCTTGGAGTCATGAGTTTGAGCCCCATGTTGCGTATAGAGATGATTTAAGGAAATTAAAAAAAAAAAACCACCTGAAGCTCAAGAAAGAAACCCTATTTTAAATCCTCGCACTACCTGATGAGCTGATGAAACCAAACAGGCTGGTCTGGTTAACTTAATTAATGGCATGAATTAATCGAGGTACCGCATGGAATTCACCGGCTAGTAAGGTCAGATACTGCACAGCCACACCGAAGCTTTCTTCACGAGTTTGAATTCAGCCCCAGTGACGGAAGACAGATCTCACATCAGCTCGAATGTTTACTTGATGCTAATGGGAATACAGTTTAATTTGATTTTTTAACATTTATTGGCCGTTTCCCCCAGACAGGTGCTTTCAGGTTGGTTTTATTGGTTTATTCCCACAACAGCGCTGGGGAGGGAAGTGGATAATCCTCATGGGAGGCGCCGCACATGTTATGCCCAAGGTTATGCCCAGAGTCGGGGCTCAGCCCATGCTCTAATCCACAGGCAGGGTAACTCGTGGGCAAATTACATTTCCATGCCTCGATTTCCTCACCCACAAGAGAGGTGCTTTTAGGACTAAATGAATTAATATAATGTAAAGCACTTAGACTAGCACTGAGCACAGAGTAAGCACTGTGTCAGCACTTGCTGTTACTATTATTTCACAGGTGGGGACAGTAAAGGACCGAGAAATTCCAAAAAGTAAGGATAGGGGCTTCACGCCAGGTGTTGTAAGTCCTGCAGCCACATTCTTTCCACGGCACAATTTTATCATTTAGTATTTCCGACAGCTCTCTTGTAAATAACACATGGGGCGGGCTGTCGGTGAGCATGTGACTCTTGACATCAGGGTTATGAGTTCAAGCCCCAAGCTGAGTGTAGAAACTGCTCAAAAATAAAATCTTTAAATTAAAAAAAAAAAAAACAGAGGTGACTTGGTGGCTTGGTGGGCTGAGCATCTGACCCTTAATTTTGACTCAGGTCATGATCCCAGGGTCATGGGATCGAGCCCCACATCGGGCTTAAGAGTCTCTCTCTCCCTGTGCCCCTCTCCCGGGCTCATTCTCTTTATAAAATTAAAAAAAAAAAGAATTAAAAAATACATCTGTCCTTAGTTTTTTTTAATGCTTATTAAAAAATGTTTTGTTTATTTTTGAGAGCGCAAGTAGGGGAAGGACAGACAGAAGGGATCAGAAGGTCTAAAACAGGCTCTGCACTGATGGGCTGTCAGCAAGCCGGAGGTGGGGCTCGAACTCACCAACCACGAGATCATGACCTGAGCCGAAGTTGGATGCTCAACCAGCGGAGCCACCCAGGTGCCCTGTTTTATTTTGTTTTGTTTTAACAAGTATATTCAGTCATGTTTTAGGTCTCCCTGTTGTGACAGTCATAAGATGCTAAATATTCGTTAACTAATATTTAATTTAAATATTGTGACTTTTAAAACTTTTACATTTAATATTTAATTTATATGATGTACTTTAAAAAACGCTTTCTTGCAGCTACTGCCAAATCCCATGGTTGGGAACATGACGCCAGTCACTTTGCAGCTAAGGGAGCTGAAGAAAGCATGAGGAATGGGCTTCGTTTAACGTGAGGCTTGTACTCCAAGGCACTGATCTACTGTGACCAGCCAACGACAGAAGTGATGCTCCTTCCTGCGGCTTTTATTACCGCGGGGATATTCCCTGAGGTTACAGGAAAAGCTTTTAAGCGTAAGAAAGCTAACTGCTGTGAGGAAACTTCTGGATGTTGCCATGAATCAAGCATACACCACAGTGAGCACAGCTGTCTACTGTAACAATGACAGAACACAAAGTGACAACATAAAAAGATGTACAAAATAGCAGCCTCACGTTGCCCCTGATAACATAGTTGGAGTCACTCATGATATCCCGAGCCAATCCAAAATCACAGATCTTCACCACTTTCCCGTGGGTCACGAGCACGTTCCTGGCGGCCAGGTCTCTGTGAACACACTAGAAAGGATGAAAGGGGAGTGTTATTTACTGTGATGCAGATGATCACGGAGTGCGAGCTTTCTTCCAGTTTCAAGGTCAGGAGTCACAGGGGATGGGAATGTAGGGCTCATCAAAGTGTCTTCTCTTTCCTGGGCCACGAGCAGGTAACGAGAGTACTACCAAAGAAAATAATTGGAAAATATGGAAAATAAGTTTGGGAAGGAGGACTCAAGTGCAGTGAGGAGCCCCGGGTTGAGAGACGACGTGACAGTAACCGGAGTGGTCTGGCAAGAGAATTACCTCGAAGGAGGAAGATAGTCAAAGGAGCAGAGCCCTACGTGGTAAAGGTCCACAGAGGCTCTGTCTTCAATCTTTAAAAAATAAAAGCAAAAACCATACAGACCCAAATCCCTCTAGCTCTTCTTCCTCCCTATCCAGTGTTCTGAGAGTGCTGTCCACTGCCTGGAGACTCCATCTATGTCACGCCCGCTTCACTCCCGGGCCCCTGCACCCTGCCTTCCTCCTCCCGCACGTCTGTCCTGCTGCTCTGGCCAAGCTCCACGGTGACCTGCCTGGCACTGGGCCAGCTCAGCTCTGCTGTGACCTCCCGGCCGTCATTGGTACTGTTCTCCTTCCCGTCCTTCCTGTTGTGACTCAGGCAAGCCTGCTCTCCAGGCCCCAGGCCCGCACCTTCTCGGTCCACATCCCTCCTCCCCAGCCACCTTGTGCAAACCTAGGGAGGTGCCAGCATCACCCAAACCTCTATTTCCAACCCAATCATTTCTCTTGAGCTTCAGATAGGGATATCCAAAAATCTACTGGATTAGGACCCCACTTTGCTGCCCAAGGGACCTCACGACACCACACATTTAGCTCAGGACCTTTCTCCGCGACTTCCTCCTGATTTCATGTTCCCTGCCTGATTCCATGTTCCCCGCTGGTTTTCCTTTGCCTCAAACATGCCTGAGCTCCTTCCACATGCTTTCCCTGCACCACCTCGCCTCCCCTGGGTCTGACCGGCCTGTGCCTCGCCTGGGATCCCAGCACTTACTGGAACATGACTATTTACCACACTAGAGTGTCATCTTTGATTTGCATGTCTGCCTGTCTCTTTCTCCCCTGTCAGTGATAAGCGCTGACTTGATTTCAGCACCTCGCACGGTGTTCCGGGGCTCAAGTGACGTTTGATGGGGCCTCAGAACCTACTCGAAAACCCAGGAGCAATTAGAAACGTGGGAAGAAAGGACAGACAGATGCAGAGGACAGGACCTGAAGGGAAGACAAGAGGGTCTAAGAAACTGGATATTTCTAAAAAAAATTCTTATTATAACAAGCGGCGGTGGGGGGGGGGCGGGCAGAGAAAGCAGTGCCCTTGACCCCCAGTTCTGAGTAGTCTGAGTAGTTACTTAAGGACAGGCAGGAAACCAGGCCAGGCAGTCAGGTGAGATGCTCTCGAAGGTCCACAAAGATGCTCACGGAAGCACTGCTCTGGCCGAGTAGGTGAACTAGAAATAAAGGAACTATACATACACTTGAGCAAAGAGGGAATCCAACATCCAGGAGGGAAGATGAAGAGAAGAATGGGCCTCAGAGAGGAGGAGTGGGGAAATATTACGGGATGGGTTTGTTTTAACTATTGAGCAAGGATGCCCACATTTGGAAGAGCAAAGAAGATAATGTGCACTTTCAAGTATCCATGAGGGGAGAAAAAAACACCAAAACCCTTGAGAGTCTAACTGGAGTCATGTTAAACATGCAGATTAACTTGGACAGAACTGGCTTTTCTTGTAAACACGGAATCTCTCCGACATGAACTTGGCAAAGCTTATTTATTCAGATCTTCTTCTTGTCCTTTAATAATGTCTCACGGACTTATTCAATGTGGATCTTGTATATTTCTTGTTCTGTGTATCTCAAGATGTTTCATAGGTTTGGTTGCTATTATGAAAATGATTTTTTCTGATTCTTCAAGGTTGGAGATTTATTTCACGTTAATCTTTTTTTTTTTAATTTTTTATGTTTTATTTTACATTTGAGAGACAGAGAGAGAGAGAGACAGAGCGTGAGCAGAGGAGGGACAGAGAGATGGAGACAGAATCTGAAGCAGACTCCAGGCTCCAGGCTCCGAGCTGTCATCACAGAGCATGACGCAGGGCTTGAACCCATGAGATCATGACGTGAACTGAAGTCAGATGCTTAACTGACTGAGCCACCCATGTTAATAATTTTTTTACATTGAGATAGACTTGACTTATAACATCATATTAGAGAAAGTATTATTAAAAAAAACGCAGGTGAAAATATTCTCTCCAAATTCAGGGAGAAAGAGGAGAGAGGAGGCAAAAAGGAGGGATGTGGAGGAGAGAGGGGGAAAGAGAATGAAAATTCAAAGGGAAAAGAGGAGGGGAGAGTTCGGGAAATGAAGAGAATCTCAATGGAACGTAGACGGCAAGGACAGAAAGTAGCCCGGGGAATGGCTTTCATCTGCTTACAGGCAGGAGACATTTGAAATGTCAGAACAGGACTGAATGCCAGTTGCAAAAGGAATGCAAAGCTGAGATAGAAACTATGGTTCGAGGCAGGCTCCGTGGCCTGGATCCTGGATTAGCCAAGGAAGAGGCGGTGGGTACACAGGAATCCTGCTGGCCAGCCCGGCACTGCAGGGAAGGCATAGGTGTCCGGGCAGGGCGGTCAGGGGTCGGCCCCTGCAAGTACAGTGCATGGTATCTGAGCCTCCACTTAGCCAAGGTCAATACGTGCACAACCTGAACTGACTGTCCAAGGAAGGACTGACATTGTACACCTCGCTTTGGCCTCCTATCTGGAAGTTTCAGAGGACTTTGGACCACCTGGGAGGGCTGTGATAACCATTATCTAATAAGGTCCCCGGGCCTTCATGCTGTAATTTGTCAGCACCTGGTGTGGTGAACCTCCTTGGGCCAGTGAAGGGTGTGGTGGTTGGGGGCAGGGAGTGGAGAGACTTTAAGGGCTACCAGTGAAAATAAACAAGCAAAAGGAAAGCACATCTCAGACCCCAAATTATCTTGTTGCTGTTAGGTTCTTCTTCAAAAGGAGCTTACCGACTTAAATTCCAGAAATTCCATTCCTTTGGCCACTTGATATGCGAAGCAAAGAAGATCTTCAAAAGTCAGCACATTCAAGTCCTCTTCTTCCTCCAGCCTCTTCTGGTTTTCATATTCGATTTCGTCTGTAAAACAGAACTGGTCCTCACATCTGCCCAGAGTCTAAGAAGTTGTCCTTAGTAAAGCTCCATGGACAGTTATTAAAGTCACAGTGAGGTGGGCTCCCAGACTACAAAAAGAAGCCATCAGGGCACATCCCTGGTAGCACTGGCGTGAACCCTTTAATGCTAAGAGCTGTGCCACATATTATGGACCATCTCGGGTACTCACATTCTCCCTTTGAATCCTTCTGATGGTCCTCTGAGGAAAGTATTATTAGGCCTGCTTTGCCGACAAAATTGTGGCTTAGATAGTTACATAACTTGTCCAGTCTTCCAGCCAGGAAGTGAAGGAACCCCAAGATCAACCTCACTTCTGTCTGATTCCAGAACTCATCATTTTTCCACTTACCAGTAATCGGTGGCTCTAATAAATGTATGACTTTAAAAAGAATCACCTGACAGCTCAGAGCCTGGAGCCTGCATCAGATTCTGGGTCTCCCTCTCTCTCTGCACCCCGCCCCCCCCCCACTCTGTATCTCTCTATCTCAAAAATAAATAAACGTTAAAAAAAATAAGAAAAAATAAAAAGAATCCCCTGACCAAATAAGATAGCCCTCGGTGTTTATTAGTTACATACTGACATAAAAGGCACAGTATATTAACTATTGGCTTGTCACTACCTTTAGAGCAAATGTGCATTAATAAAGCATACAGGTGACATGAGCAAAGAAAATCATGTTTTGCATTTACAAGCCTTTACAAAGTAGCTAACAGAACTCCTGTATCCATTTCTATTGTAAGGTGCTACTAATTAGAATAAAATGTTACCTTCAGATTGAAATGAATTCCCATTGAAGCCTGAGACATGATCCAAGTCCTGGTGTATCTGAACTTCTCTTGAACTAGACATGCTATTAAAAACATTATTTCATTAGGTATGTTCTTCTTCTGAGTAGACATTATATTTTTAAAGGTTACAGTTCATCAAAGAAATGATTCCAGTTATCAATGGGCTTTTAAACGAAAAGCACAGCATCTACTCAGCCATTTTTCGCGTGTGTGGGCATTGAAAACACGGGTGAAATTCACTGAGCTTGCCAAGTCTAACTAGGAGAGGACTGATCTCCACTGTCTGCATGGGGTCCGGTGGTTCAAAGAGGAATGTTCACGCCGTCCTTGCCACTATGTGACAAGCGGGGTGTGAGCGTCACATTTTAGAAGACTTGGTGAGATAAATGTGACTTGCTGAAATCACGAAGCTAACAGAACCTACGAATAAGACGCAGACCTGTTTCTAAAAGCTCACTTTCCCTCTAAACCTCATGTAACACAGATCTTCTGTAAAGACCGTTAAGTGTTTTCCTGTCCTTCTTTCCTCAAGTTGGTCTTTGTAAATAAAGCTCAGTTCCCTTTCCTGTGACATCAATAAATTATAATAATGATAATCTCTTTTATGGTGTGTAATATGAAATTCTTCACTGAGGAATTCTGTGTGCATTGTATACAAGGATTCCATTTATTCCAGTGCAGAGTTTCACCCCCATTTACAATTTCCATATCTTTGGAAAATGGCTTCATCTTCTCAGACCACAAACACCCATAAATGGCTTCGGAGTATTTAATAGCCCAGTCACCAGAATGAATCAAAGGCCCTGTTGACTAGCAGTAGTTGTTACTAACCATGGAGTGCTGATCACACATGCTGACTCATTAAGAGACTCTATTCTAGGATACAGATGACATTATAGAACTTTCTCAGTTTTTGAATATGAACTGAGAAACCAGTATGGAAGACAGGATGGGGGTAATAGGTACAGATCAGTTAAGGGCAAGTGCACAAAGATGCCCATGGGGATCTCCATGGGGCCTCCTGGCTTTAAGATGATAGGTCTTGGTGTCAGACCTTAGAAAGTCAAAGGCATATGCTGAAAGTTACACACTTAAAAAACAGGCTGGAATCTCAAACACACCCTCTAAAAGTCCCTCAGTAAAGACAAAGTTTCTAACAACCCTGCCTTTAGGATAAGGGAGAGCTTCCACATGTGCTGAGGAAACAGGACTGCATTGTAGATCGGGGAATCGTTCTATCAAGAATGCCTGGGGATTTACTCAGAGAAAGGTGTTACACGATGTTCAAGTAATTAGCGAGAAATTCCCAAGGATGAGGACCAATGGATCACTAAGCTCCTACAGCCCTCATTTACACACACTAACACAAGAAATCCCCACAGGACAGGGAATCACATGGGCTCCCCACGGATGGCAGAATATACAACACAGGGCACAGAGACAACTGTTACCACTTCTTAATTTTGCCCCCATCACATTGTGTCAATTGATCCATTCTAATTTTTGAAAATCCAATTTATGAGTTCAAAGCGAAACCCCTAAGACCTGAACTACTCTCTATGAGTACGTGAAGGGCTTTGGAAAAAGTGTTCATTCTTTCTACGACACCTACGTGTTACCCAGGACACCTGAAAGACTGAATAATGCGCTCATCCCCAGACGGAGTATGTGTCCTAGAGTGTGTAGAGTGTGATTGAGGCGCAGGTGGACAGAGACAGTGACAGCCCCTGTACCATCGGAAAGCAAAAGGTCTCACTGTCCCAAATCAACAGAGAAAACTATAGCGAAGACCAGTGACCTTTCTAGGTCTTAGAACCCATGGACCACACGATGCTGGCCCATGGCCTTCAGAGGCTGGCCAGCGGGGTGTTGAAGCCACCATACTTCGCCTGCGTTCTACCACATGTAAGTGTGAAACTTTAACCCCTCCTCTTACCTGGAATTTGGGTGTGATTGGAAGGTGGGGTAAAAACTGAAATTGTGCTCCTTGAAAATCTCCGTCCACGTCCTGTGAAATTTTTCTCTTTTATTTCTTAGGTAATTGAGGAGATCACCATAGCAACAATATTCAAAAATCAAGTAAACTGGCCCTGAAATAGTGAGAGTTTTCATCAGAGGCAAACAAATGCCAAGCAATTTTTTCAGAAGTCTGTGTGGCAGAAAACATAACCTACGAGAGCTGACTTCTCCCCTGACTTGGGGAGAGCACAACCTTGACCTATCTCCTCTTCTTCTTTTTCTTTTTTTTAAAGATTTTTTAAAAAGTGATTTCTACACGCAACGTGGGGCTCGAACTCACAACCCTGGGATCAAGCGTTGCACGCTCCACCGACTGAGCCAGTTAGCCGCCCCTCAGCTTATTTCTTCCTGGACGTTAAATCCAGTTTCAGGTTTTGCTCTAACTCCTTGGAGAGCAGTATCTCTTGCCTTCCATGTCAGAACCAGTTGTACGTGTTGGCTCACCAATAACAACCGGCCCTTGGATTCTCCAGTTTGCAACTGGGAAGAGTATGCCAGCTGCGCTTCGAGCACTCGGCAAATACATGCCAATTTCTCGTTGGCCCGGGGAGGGAGAAATACATCCCAAGCATCCTCTCCTCCATTTTCTCTGTGTCCCAGTCCCAGAAGGAATGATGCTTGAGCACATCCCTCAGGTGTTTCTTTTCTTTTCTTTTTTTAATGTTTATTTGTTTATTTTGAGAGATGGAGAGAGAAAGCATGAGCAGGGGAGGGGCAGAGAGAAGGGGAGAGAGAGAATCCTGGGGAGCCGGATGCGGGGCTCAATCCCACGAACTGTGAGACCGTGACATGAGCCAAAATCAAGAGTCGGATGCTTAACCGACTGGGCCACCCAGTGCCCCCCGTCCTTCAGGTATTTCGAAACAGAGGTGAATCAGGGTGCCTGCTCCACTGAACTCTGGGAAAACAAAGTGTCAAAGTCCATCTTAGCTGTGCATCAGTTGTAGTGGCCCAAAAAGGGCAGTGGCCAGGTGCTGTGGCCATTCTCGCCACTGCATTTAGGTCAGCTTCCCGGCCAGGGAGAAACTCCTTCTGAGCAAGGAGAACGAGCTAGCACCAAGTGTATCTGCAGTGCTCTCGTAGTTTGGAGGAGGTGAAAATGACGTGGCCTATCCCTGTACGGAGAGGCCTTCTCTACACTGACCCGTCTGATTTCAGAATATTCAAGGTCTAATTCCACTTGGGTGTGAGGGCCCAAGCAATGATCGAGGGAAGTGGAGAAAATGGGAACAGATGTCCTCTTTGTCTTCAAGCTAAAATATTTTCGACGAGATGTTTTAGTTTTAGTAGGAATGGATTACCTGATAGTGTGCAGGCCCCCAGCAGATTTACAATATTCTCATGGTTTCCCAGGTGAGTCATCATTTTGAGTTCGGACATGAGGGCCTCTCTTTCAGAGCTGTCTGCTTTTTCTGTCAATGGAAAAGCATACAAAATGTAGAGCTAAAGTAAAACATGTATTTTTAGGTCATTTAATAAATTAAAACTTTCTCCAGTTCAAATTTGCATGAAAAAATTTTAATGCATAAAATAATAATAGCTTGTATTTCAGACAGAATTTCAAAGACTGTAGTATAAAAGTTGAGTCTAATTATGAGACTTTCTACTGGCTGTTCCTCCACCTACCAAAATGAAAATTTCTATAGCTGACCCTCAAAACCCAAAATAAAACAAAACAAAATACATGAAAAAGTTAATAAATATGCTGAAGGAAGAAACCTGTTTGTTTGTTTTTTTTGACTCTTGGATTTATCAGGCACAGAGAGACAAGACAGGAATGTCAGCATGGGTGGCGGCCTCCGGCTCATGATCCTCAGGTCTAAAACCTTATATTTGTTAACAGATCCAATGGTGAGAAGGTCAAAGAGACCAGTTCCCACTTACCAAGTTCTCAAGGGACTCCTTAGTTGATAATGAGAAATATAACTACCAGGCAGGCTAGATAAGTCTAGATAGCTTGGCAAATTGTACTCGTAATCTTCCTTAGACGCATAGGGTAGTTATTGATAAATTCAGAGGTCTCATGTCAATGAGACTGATGTGCCCAGGTGGTTGGGGCACCCTTGCCCAGGAGGGTGCTGGGGCCCTAGGAGCAAGGGCAGGGTTCTGGACATCCCTCTCCAGGCACCAGGCACCCCCTCCTCAGTTAGCACATTATTTCTTATAGGCATGGTTACTTTTCTTTACATTCAGTGAAGATTTGATTAGGTATTTGCAGGTGTCATTATTTTGTCTTAGAAGACATCTGGTAGCTTTTCCCAGAGCACTGACACCATCTATTTTGATTTAGTGAACTCTCGGGGTATTCTCACTTCCAACATCTGGGCGTGGGAATGAGATTCTTCACTGTGAGCACTGTGACCCCTAGTACCGCATGTCTTCTGCTGCTTCATGTTTTATAGGGATCTGTGGCTTTCAAATGTCCATGTCTTGTTCCTCACGACCAAAATTATACATTTTATGATGCACTTAACTTTGTCAGAGCACTCTCATATCCCGTTACCTAACTTTCATCCAATCTTATCCATTCATTCACTCACTCATTCATTCACTGAGCAAATATTTATTGAATGCCTGCTGTGTAGAGGCAATGTGCCAAGTGACGGGGGGATGAATGATAGACAAGACACAGCCTCTGTCTTCTTGGAGTTTGAGTCTCCCGGAAAAGGGAGACAAGTAAATAAACAATTACAACATAGTGTGATAAAGGCAAAGTGGCAGATGAATAAAAGGGGGCTGTGGGGTCATGCAAGAGGGACAACTAACCTAGCCTTGGAGAGGGGTGGAAGGGAACACCGAACGCCTGAGGGAAAATAAGAGGCAGATGAATTCACAGTGGGAAGGGAGGTAGAACATTCCATACTGAAGTAATAGAATGGGCAAAGATCAAAATAAAAGAAAACACAGCAGAACAGATACAACCCTGGCCCTCATGCACCTTACGGACTAATGTGGCAGATGAGACGTTAATGGACTCAGTAAGCAAATATGTCATCACAACTGTAACACACTGCATGAGAAAGACGCCTACAGAGAGCTAACACACAGCAAGGAACTTGATCTCCTCTGTGGTGTGAGAGAAGGCTTCTCTGAGGAAGTGATATTTCTGCTAAGATCTAAAGAAGGAGTGGGAGAGAACCACGTGAAAGGGGAAAGGTGGGCAGAGGGATCGGCCTGCACAAAGGCCCTGGGAGGGAGCATGGTGCCCTGGAGGAACTGAAAGTGGGCCGGTGTGCCGCCTCCCAGCTGAGCGTGAGTTGGGGAGGAGGGCAGCCACACGCTGCAGGGCTGTAGAGACTACTTCAGGAGTAATCCAAGGTACCTAGAAATGCTAAGTGGGAAAAACGATCTGCTTTGTGTTTCATAACCATCACCTGGGCATCAATCTATAAGGAGCATACAGGGGACCTGCCTGGGAAGGCCGAGGCCACCATTCTGAGGAGATGGACTGGAATGAGGTGGTAGAGTGGTGGGAAGAGGGCGGGTTCCAGGAACACCGAGAAGGATACCAGACGGAAAGCTTGTGAGGTGCTAGAATGAACACAGCTTCAAGGATGAGGCCTAGGTTTCTAGTGTGCCCGATTGTGGGGAATGTGGCTAGTCACTGGCACTCGGAACCAATCACAGAGAGGGAGCGGTGAGGGAGGGCCAGGGTTGGAGGAGTTCAGTTTGAATTAGAGAAACTTTGGAGACACTCAGGCATTTGGACATAACCTGAGGCTCAGAAGGGAGATGCCATTGTGAGAACCATTGGTACATAGAATAGAGGCATTGGGGAACATGAGCCAGCCTGCAGCAAGCATGTTGCAGTGAAAATGGAAGGAGGCAAGCCTTCATAAACAGTTGGTAGAAGATCGTGAGCCAGGAAAGGACTGTGAGGCAGTCAGACTGGTAGGAAGAAAAACAAAAGAACGTGATGACATGGAAGTCAGAGGAAGAGAGCGTTGAAAGGGGAGAACAGGCAACGATACCGACTCAGGCTGCCAATTCAACTAACAAGACGACTGAAAGACGCCCATTAGACTTAATTTGTTGGAGGTTTCTGGTCGCCTCAGCAAAAGCCAACCAGAGAGCTCTTCCTGACGCTAAGGGGAGGGATGGCGGTGGAGGCCAAGTGGGAGGGGACGGAGCAGCTAGTGGGAAGTGAGAATACAGAGGTCTTCGACTGGCTCTGCTGCCCAGCATGTGTCAAAATGTAAGAAAGGACATCTGCCTGTAGTAATAGTACCACCTAATACCGAAGCCGAAAACACTCAACAAAGCCAGAAGAGGAAGAAGAGGTGGCGTTTTGCATTCGTGACTTGGATTTTATATTCACGACTTGGTTGCCACCAACCCCACCTCAGTCCCATTTTAACCTCGAAGCATGGCAGGCGGTAATCATAAAAATGATGGAAAAGAGTAGAAGAGGAGGTGGGAGACGAGGCCTCCCATTTTTGTGCATCTATGTGGACATCATTCCACTTTACTGTACCTTTCAGCATTTTGACTGCCACCTGGATTGAGACTCCTGTTTTACTAATTCCATAAGCTGTTGCATTCATCACTTTTCCAAAAGCACCTGATCCTAGTACCTTCCCTGCAAGATAAATGGTGAGTGAGGGCACGTTAGAGATTTTCCAACAGAACGGAAATGCTATGGAAACATTTGGACCATTCGATGCTTACCAAATTCTAAATTTTCTCTTGGAAACTCCCACTTGAGATCATATTCGTACTCTCTGAAGTCAACGTAGAAGTACTCATTATCCAAAGAGCCGGTCACCTGTACCATCTGCAGCTGGCTTTCATACCTAAATTGCTTCAGAGATGAAATAATGGGTCAGTTAGCAACAGGCAGTTCCTCAGAAATAGGAAACAGAGATGAATTTTTACCTTCGCTTTTACCTTTTTGTACTTGTGACAGATTAGCATGGTGAGAACCGCAATGAAGGGAAGACAAAGCCCAAGGGTCGCATAGAACAAGATGTTGTCCTGGATGAAAGGGAAGGGCGCTGCAAGGAAAGAGAACAGCTGAGCGCTGAGCTGGATGGAGTAGGGTCTCCTCAGAATTCCGCACATCCTGTTTGAGAAACCATCATTTGCGGTCCTTACAAACACCTGACAAATACTCACCTCCCCCGTGGAAAACCAGGCAATATTCCTATAAAGGACAAGGTCCCTTCCTAGAAAATTTTGAATGATTTTGAGCCCATTTTTAAAAATTACGTACTAGGGTTACACAAATCACATCTATTTAGACCCACAGAACATTCAGGTCAGACATTTAAAAAAAGAAGGTCGGGGGCACCTGGGTGGCTCCGTCGGTAAAGCATCTGACTCTTGGTTCTGGCTCAGGTCATATCTCATAGTTAGCGAGATTGAGCCCCATGTCGGGCTCAGTGCTGGCAGTACAGAGCCTGCTTGGGATTCTCTCTCCCTCTCTCTCTGCCACGTCCCCCATCATGCATTCTCCTCTCTTTCTCTCTCAATATAGATGAAGAAACTTTAAGAATAAAATAAAATAAAATATAGAATAAAATAAAATAAAATAAAATAAATTTAAAATAAAATAAAATAAATAGAATAGAATAGAATAAAATAAAATAAATAAAATAATAAAATAAAATAAAATAAGAAGTTTGTGTTCTCCATATGAAGGTACCGGATGCATGAGAAGTTGGTGTGGGGGTGCTGTGATTCTAAACTATTAGTGTAGGCAGGCAGGTTTCAGACCCCTTAGAAGGGTCTAAAAACCAAACTAAAAACTATAAAACAGCAGGCTAAAGGAACATAAAGAGATTAATCCAAAGGGAAAGTGGTAGCGACTCCAAAGCACTAAATTGGTTTCTCTAGAGTTGGATCTTTTGGTAGATACTTCCTATCCTGGGGGTTTATGGTTCTACCTCATGAGTCATAATAACATAAGGAGAAGTCCCTCTGCCCCTGAATTACAACATAGCCTATGTCCGGTGGGGATTCTTGCCTGACTCAAAAAGCCTCGTGTCACACAATGCACCTCCATGCTTTTGTAAAATCCCCCAAGTAAAAGCCAACAACAGGGACTAACTTCTAGCGGGGAATTCCTGAAGGTGGCACCTTACAATAGCAACCGCTGTGTACCTGAGGAGTTTAAAAGGATCGTTTCACATGATGTGCCAAGGGCATTGTATGCACAACACTTCACCAGGAATCCTTTTACGGCCTCACTCATGTTAAGAGTACTGCTCGAGATCCATTGTCCAAGTGCCTTTCTGTTAGCCTTTTTATTCCAAATTCCTTCTGTGATTTCCTCTGTGCAGCTGAAAAAGAAACGGCAGGGAAGCCAGACGGGGGGGGGGGGGGGGGGGGGGGGGGGGGGGGGGGGGGGGGGGGGGGGGGGGGGGGGGGGGGGGGGGGGGGGGGCTATTGTCAGATTAGACGTTAGGGTTCGTCTAGTGAGCTTTAAGAGAGATTTCTTGGTTATGAGTGATCAGAAACAATCTGTGACCATTTAGAATTGTAGTTGAGTCAGAAGGGAAACATTGTAAATAGCTCATCATTTCTTCTTAAGCTGTATTCATGAGAAAGCGTCAACATGCCAGAGAGAGTAGGAGTTTTATGTTCTTCTAACACAAGAGACACCAATGTCCTCCTTACTTGGGCGAGTTGTCTGAACACTTCTTCCACGTCCACGATGGCAATGGGTATCCGTCAGAGGAGCAAGAAGCCTGGCTTGCTGATGATGTCTCAACTACCACCTGAGGCTTCCCTGTAGAGAATAGCATGTGAAATAAGTGCATGTGGTATGGTACTTTCCAGAAATGGCCTCAGCGTTCACTTCACCTAGGCTGCCCATCTACTCCAAGCAGCTTGTGCTTCTGGGAGGGAGTCTCATCGGCAGGATGACTCAAAACCTTTGGTTATTCCCTTTTTGCCCCTTGTGTGGAATTTTCTGTACCGACACCCCTACCATCCAACTGCAAAACACTGCATCTCCTCCGCCTCCTGGAGACGGCCGAGCTGTGCTCCTCCCTCCGCCTCCAAGAATCAAAGCGGTTCTTAGCTTTAGGAGAGAAACATCTATAAAAAAATCCAGGGGTGCCTGGGTGGCTCAGTCGGTTAAGCCTCCGACTTTGGCTCAGGTCAGATCTCATGTTTGTGGGTTCGAGCCCCGCATCAGGCTCTGTGCTGACAGCTAGCTCAGAGCCTGGATCCTGCTTCCGGTTCTGTGTTTCCTTCTCTCTCTCTGCCCCTCCCCCTCTCATGCTCTGTCTCTCTTTGTATCAAAATAAATAAAACATTAAAAAAAAGTTTAAAAAAATCCAATGATATGTTCTCTCATCTTTTTATAGACCAAAGTAATCAAAATTACTAAAACAAATAACAGGTAATATGACTTTTAGCTGCTCCTCATCATGACCTTTCAAGGCACCCAAATCAATGAGACCACACTAAAGCACATTCAGAGAGGACATGGAAAAAGTATCTTAGCTTCAAAGGATGAACATAGAACATTATCTATCTACCTATCTATCTATCATCTATCAACAAAGCCAGTAGATTTGAAATTAAATTTCAACATACTTCAGTATATAAAAATAGTTTTTAGCATCCCTTCTAAGCCTTTCCTTAGCTCTTTCTGGTCATAGTTAACAAACAAGTAAGCAGTTATAAGATTAAAATGAAGTTCCTTGACAATTTAACTTACTTCTTATGTTCAGCGTGAACATTTTTGTGAATTCGGCATCATCATTTTCTGCATGAAATATATATTCTCCTGGCTGGTGTTTATGGTTGCAAAACTTAGATATGCTGTTTGAAAAAGAATTAAAGACACACTTAGCCAGATTCTTACAGGAGACGCTGAAATGAACGTCGGCGTGATGGGAGTCTTCCTTAAGACTCTCACTCCCTAATGTCCGATGGACAAGGAGATGTCTGTGTGCTAGGCCCTTGCTAATCTAAGTGTGGTGTGGTACACAGCCAAGCAACATCAGCATTGGTTTATCTAGGAGCTTGTTTGAAATGCAAGACTCTAAGTCCCACCCCAAACCTGCTGAGAGTCTGCACTGTAAGATGATCTACATGTGATTCATACACACATTAAAGACTGAGAAGCCCTCATCTAGGCTGGGGCTCCTAAGAGAGACAAGAAGGTTCCTGGCCCCACTGTTCTAAACATTCTGGACTCGTCTGACTTCCCAGAAATACGGAAGAACCTCTACAGACAGAGGAGACCATAAGCCCCCTGCTTCCTGAAAGGATGGCTCTCTGACACGGGTCCAAGGCAGGACCTATAACCAACCTGTAACCAATTGATTTACATAGCAATGAACAGTGACATGGGCTCAAATCCACTGAGTTTGTACAGAAATCTTTTGTGGTCTCAGCAGGGATTGCTCATTAGCCACTCGTATCCTTTGACGTGGATAACTCGATATTGAAGATTATCCAGCATGCCTACCAGATATATGGGGTGCTCAGTGTTGGACAGTGTAGGAGATCGCTTCTCAGCCTTTTGGCTAAGATCAAGTGTGGACAGTGTAGGAGAGACAGACGGTGAAGGAGCTGTTGAATATGCCTTCATGCATTGTAGAAACAGGAAAAAATCTCCCTTAAAACAGTATAAGATAATCTACAGATTGTTCAGAAGATATTTAATCAGGCTACCTCTATACTCAGCCAACTTAAAGTAAAGGAAAAAAAGGAAGAAAAAGACCACATATTGACAGGGTAGAAGTGTAAACAAGAGAGCACAGGGCATGTAAACCAGACTTATACGAGGAGCTGTGTAGAATGCAAAGACCTATAAAATATAGCTCCTTTTCCCAAAGATCACGATCAGGTGGGTGGACCACACCTCCATAGGTACAATAGTTAAAGCGTTAAACCAAAGGCCAAGAGAAGACTGAAGAAGGCAGGGGCCAGTACAGAGAAGAGAAGTTCAGAGGTCTGCACAGAAGCTGGGAGGACTTGAGCTAGATCTCTGCGGATGAATAGGTCATAATGAGAAGGCAGAAGGAAAGCATCCAAGGGGAGACAACAGCTCTCCTTAAGACGTGAGACGGGGACTCAGGGTGCATGGCTACAGTGGAGAGGAACAGGGACTCCCTGACTGGAGTGGAAGCACAAGTTGAGATGTAGTAGAAAAGACTGAATGGGTAGGGGTAGGACTATTTATTTATGAGACAGAACACATATGCCTGCAAGCAAGAGAAAGGCAGAGAGAGAGAGGCAGAGGGAGGGAGACAGAGAATCCCAAGCAGGCTCCATGCTGTCAGTGCAGAGCCCGATGCAGACTCACAAACCATGATGAGATCATGACCTGAGCTGAAGAGTTGGGTATTTAACCAACAGAGCCATCCAGGTCCCCCAAGCTTCATTATTTAGATTCATGGGGAAATCAGGAAGATGCTGTAGATTCCTGAGCAGGAATGAAACAGTACTGTAGTTTAGATTGATGGCGGTAGGAAAAGTTTACTGGAAAGATGTCTGGCGACAGTTATAGAAACTCAGGAATTCATTCATTCACTTATTCTACTACCAACGATCGAGTCTACTTATTGGAGGAAGCAGGGGTACCACAGTGAGGTCGGAAAGGTAAGTTTCTGTTCTCACAGCATTTTCACGTTGCTGGTGAAGGTGGATGAGCAATTCTGGTATGGGGTGGGAAGTCCTGTGAGAGCAGAAGTACAAGTTCAGATTTGAGAATTCAGAGCACGAAAACACAAGTGCTGTCTACAGTAGGGAAAATGGGAAAGGAGAGGGAAAAGCAAACCTGAAAGGAAAAGAAGAAAGAGCAGGTGTAGTACTGGATATGGAACATGAAGGAGCGACCAGAGCCCCTGTTGATCCCTAATGTTCTACACACACACCTAGCAACTGGCTGGTAGACTGGCTCCTGAGCCCGTGTTTATTGGACGCCATTGTTCTGTGCCTTTAACTCCAAAGCTAAAGGGTAATTCTGACTTTTTCTAGTGGTGAGGGAATTTATTTCTCTGACCCATCAAAGTGAGCATCTAACAAGGTTTTCTGTTTGCCTTATTAACAAGAAGTCTGAACTAGAAAGTGGAATTTCTTATCCTGACCTACTTCTGGACAAGGAGGACATGGCTGGTGAGACAGAAGTGATGGAAGGATCAGGGAACACCAAATTAGAACACTGGGGAGAAAAGTAAATATAGCTACATGTGATTTCTAGATTCGAGGAAGGCAGAGTTTAAGTGGTCCAAGAAGGGAAAGATGTGTGCTTCTAAAACAGAGCACATGGAGTGTCTGAGGGCTCAGTCAATTGAGTGTCTGACTTTGGCTCAAGCCACCATCTCATGGTTTGTGAGTTCAAACCCTGCGTTACGCTCTACGTTGACAGTGGAGAGCATGCTTGAGATTCTCTTTCCCTCTCTCTCTTGGCCCCTAGCTTGCTCTCTCCTCTCTCTCTCTCTCAAAAATAAATAAAAATTTTTTAAAATTTCATTATATATATTAAAAAAAAGGGAATGCATAACTTCCACTGGACAATAGCCAAAGACCCTGAAAAGGAAAAATAAAGGAGATAAAAACGAAGCCAGTGTGGCTAGCCAGGCTCCATGCCAAAAGCACCAATCAATTTGGTACAAGAAGAAATGACCACTACAGTTAGTGATTATCATGCAGACCAAAGCAAAATGGTGTGCACACTTTTCCTTCCTAAGTCTTCGGTGCTGTCTTCCTGCACTATGACTTGCCGCAGGATAGATGGGAGCATCTGAAATGGTCTCGCTCTTCTGGGTCGGAAATTGGTCACGTAAGGAGCCTAAACACAAAAGCAAATGTCCAGGTTGTTGGAAACAGCCTGTCCTTCCGTTTATGACACTTAAACACTAGCAAGAGCAACAACGGTGTCAATGAACCTCCTCTGGGAATTCCAAGGGGACGAACCAAATAGGTGACCTGGAGATTCACAGCTTCCTCTTTCCCCGAGGGTTTTTCTAAAGATGGCCAGCTGGTATGAGATCAGAGACCTGGAAACTGGACTTTATCGTGAAAGAATAGCTGGGTGATGAAGCGGTTTTCTCATTACAACCATGAAAAGGGTTTTCTCCTCTGTATAATCAAAATGCTCGTCATTTTTATTTTTCGTTCGGTGCCTAGAGGGGAGGGGCTGAAGAAGGGCAGGCTCTCTCAAGTGGCTCAGAGAGTGATTTTGCTATAAAGAATGCTTTATTTACAGGGCTTTAGAGAAGAATAAAGCATGTGTTGGGGAAGCTGAGAGCTCTGAAAGTGGAGAGAGCAAAGAGCTGACAGGACTGGAGGCGGCTTTACAGACAGCAGGAGGGTCACTAGGTCAGGAAGCCAGCAACTCTACTTCTCCCAGCCTGCATTGCGGCGGGGCTGGGGGAACACGGCTGGGCTGGCGTCGAGTCTTCTCTGTCAAACTCTTGTTCCAAGTCAGAGTAAGATAGTCGGGAGGTGGCAGAAAGGTGCTGATGATTTTATATTACTCTCTATATAATACCATGCTCGTTTTCATTTTATTTCAAGGGAGTCGGCAAGGCCTGGGGGAATATCACCATTAAAGACTGAAGAGCAGAGCATGGAACACCTCATAAGGGAAGATACACTTATTTCTAAGTAACCAAAGAGAATGCTTGTATTTTTTTTCTTACACACTGGGTTTGAGAATCTTACACTCTGGAAATGAGTTGGTGTCCAGAGGCAGTCGAGTGATACGGTTAAATACTAAGGCTTTGAAGCCAAATGTTTTTGTTGGAACCTCAACTCTGCCATTGCCTAGTGGCGTGTCATTCGGCAGGCCACTTAACGTCTCTGCACATCAGTTGCCTCACCGGTAAAATGAAGACAGTAGTAGTATCAGGGGTGCCTGGGGGGCTCAGTCAGTTAAGTGTCTGATTCCAGCTCAGGTCATGATCTCTCGGTTCATGGGTTCAAGCCCTGCACTGGGCTCTGTGCTGATGACTCAGAGCCTGGAGTCTGCTTCGGATTCTGTGTCTCCCTCTCTCTTTCTGACTTCCCCTGCTCATACTCTGTCTCTCTCTCTTTCTCAAAAATAAATAAACCTCAAAAAAAAAAAGACAATAGTAGTAGCTACCTCATATGGTTATGAGAAGAGAATGCTCCATTAAAGTTTTAAGTAATTTTGCATAAAGTATCTGTTATAGTGCCTAGCACATAGTGAACACAACATATATGTTAGATTTTCATTACTATGAGGCTTATGAAATCCAGTAATCATTTTGAATAAAAAATAAACTTAGAAACTTTATTGTGGCATATACTGTGAGAAAATCACACTAAACCAAACAAAAAAATTGCAAAGAACAAAAAAAACCGCCCATTAAATACCCATCAATGGAAGTAGGTTACAATAAAATTGCCTTAAAAGTAGAATACTATGTGGCCATTAACATGATAGTGTAAATAATGTAAGATATAATTAGTACGATAGAAATATGTCCATAATATATTTTAAATAAAAATCAGGTTACAAGTGGCATAATTAATGCCATATTTATACAAAAACCTGTTTTTATGTGTTTCTATCATGGTGGTCAATTAGGAAGAGTCTGAAATAGAATCTCTCGAGGTAGAATTATTGGTGTTACTTCTCTTTTTTTAAGGCAATTTCAGAAAACAGGAGTAAAGGAAGGGTATTGACTCTGCCCTCTGTGGACAAGTAACTACTATTCTGTCTTCCGTAAAATGGAAGGATGAGGATTAAATGAGATAGTCCACATAAAGGGTGTGCACACGATCTGGCATGTGGTGAGAGTTTAAAGTGGTTGCTTTCACACTCAGCAGCAGGGAAGGGGGCAGAGCTTGCTGGGGGGTCTTGGTGGTTCACTGAATCCACACGTGTTTTCCCTCCTCTCTGTAGACACTCAAGGCTCATCGCCTTCCAGGAAAAAAAAATCCTCCCAATTCTGCAATGATATATCATTTATTGATTTGAGAGCCTACTTTTCGGTTAGTCTGTTCTTGAGGAGGAGAGCAACTCATCACCCAGAGCTGCACAACTACTACACCACTGCTCTCTGTAAGTGAACTCAAGGCTACTGGAGCTGGAGAATCCAATACTCCGGGGAAAAGAAAAACACAGGGATTGGGTAAGCCAAGGGGAGTCTTTCAGAAGGAATCACTAAGGCACCTGGCTCCTGGGTGTCTCAGTTGGTTAAGCATCTGACTTCAGCTCAGGTCATGACCTCATGGTTCCTGGGTTCGAGCCCTGCATCCGGCTCTGTGCTAACAGCTCAGAGCCTGGAGCCTGTCTCTCTCTCTCTCTGCCCCTCCCTGCTCATGCTCTGTTTCTGTCTCAATAATAAAATAAAAACATAAAAAACATTAAAAAAAGGAATCACTAAATAATTATAACATCTTAGATTCAGTGTTTATTAAGGAAGTCTATAGACATAGGAAATTATGCAAGCCAACAGATGAAATATCCTAGGACCTCTTCTCAAGATCAAGCTATCAGGACTGCTAGAAAATTATACTTTACTAAGTTGTAAACACATTTTATTATGCAGGCCCTCACCCTTCGGGTGTAATATTTGAGGAAGTAAATAGGAGAAACGAAGCCGTGAAGGTGGGGAAGATGACTGACTTCTGGCGTACACACTATAACCACACCAGAGCCCTGCCATGGGGAGGCTTATTACACAGGCCTTTCGGTTACATCTAAAAAAACCCCTCATGTCACTATGCTTATAAAGTCATCTGTTGCAACACGATTAAAATGCTATACCCTGCAAACATTTTTCAGTTTGGTTAAATTACACAGTGGTAAGGGGACGGATGCTCACTGTACTGTTCTCTCGGCTTCTTAGTAAACTTGAAACTTTTTACAAGAAAAAGTTGAAAGGGACTCAGATTATAATGGAGTCCAGATTATAATGGAATCTCAAACCGGAGCCTCGTGTGTAGCGCAAAAGACACTTGGAGCACTTGAAGCTATGTTCAGGGTTTTTCAACATTTCTTTTTTGTTCAATATTTTGGGCATCTTTTTTATGAGGAAGGAGGCTCCACTTTCCCTCTGTGCTGTGTGTTAAGTGGCAAATATGGTGCTTGTGTGATAATCAGGTGCGTCATTATCACCGGCAAACACGGTAGTTCTTCAAGAACATTTTAAACAGGATAAACACTGTGTGTTGGGTGTTGTGGTGAGTGTGGTGGGTGTGGTGCTCGAAGCGCCCAGAGGAGGCCATTGACTTGTTCTGGCCCAGGCTGTGCATTGCCACCTCCAGGGGTGATGATGAATTCATTCATTTATGAAACACACGTTGACAGAGCATCGATCCTATGGAGTTTTTAAACTCACAGGTGAGATTCAACACTCAAAGAGTTAACTGTATTACCAGCTAATTATGAATGAGGGAGGCACAGAACACTGTAAGAATCAGGGTCTGTCCTGATTTATTCGTTTGGCTCCCTCTACAAAGTAACCACTCAGGGTCAGGGATGCAGACTGTGGCCGTGGAATGAAATGGAATTAACTAGGCCATGAGATTGGCCCGTGACCCATATATCAGAGATGAGGTCTTCTAATCAATGACTCTAAAATCTCAAGAGATTGTGCCAGAAGTCAGAAGCACAGAAACAATGGTTCCTAGGTGCCTCTTGCCTCTGAATGTGCCCCTCTAAATTGGGTAGGCCGAGGGTGGAGAGATAGAGATGTTACCGTATTCATTCTTGTAGACCCTCACAGCATGGAGCCCATCAAGAAGATATTTAAGGAATATTTGAATTATTTTTTAATTTTTTTAATGTTTTAAAATGTTTTTTATTTATTTTTGAGAGACAGTGCGAGCAGGGGAGGGCCAGAGAGAGAGAGAGGGAGACACAGAATCTGAAGACAGGCTCCAGGCTCTGAGCTAGCTGTCAGCACAGAGCCTGATGTGGGGCTCGAACCCTCGAACCATGAGGTCATGACCTGAGCTGAAGCTGGACGCTTACCCAACTGAGCCACCCAGGCACTGCATGGAATATTTGAATTAAGTCAAATTGATCCTCTTGCTCTTTGACTCAGGTTCAAATGAGAATCCCATCGTGCTAAGAGTGTCTCTGACTCTTACTGGGGTCACAGTACAGAGAAGGGAGTGGATGTCGATATCAGTGACGTCCTTCTGAGCTCGGGCCTGTGGTGCTCAGTTCAACAAGGAAGACAAGGTTGACTCCTTGGCCTTCTACGTTCAAGTTTCATAATTCAGAACAAGAGCTTATGACAAGAGGGTGAGCCCTCCGAGGCAGGGGTTCTCAACCACAGGCAGTTTTTCCAAACCAGGGACACTTGGCAATGTCTGGAGATGTTTTGGGTTGTCACAACTGCAGGGCTGGCAGGCTACTAAGATCCAGCGGGTGGAGCCCCGGGATGCTGCTAACCACCTGCAGCACAGACAGCCCCCAGAACAAAGAATTATCCAGCCCAAGAAGTCAAGAGTGTAGCTTCTGAGAAACCCCCAGGCAGAGAAGTGGGGATCAGTTAGCTCACAGGTCAAAGGCTACGTCCTTAATTAACTGAAAAATGAGTTGCTCTGAACATTAAGGGGTTAGGGCAAGAGAAGACAGAAGGGTCCGTGCAAACTCAGCATCACAGCTCTTTTTAAACATGCAGACAAGGATCAGTTATAAATCGTTGTGAGGTATGAAGAATGGCACATTAATTGTGAAACAGAGAAGAATCAAGGAGAAAAGAACAACTCTTAACTCTTCGCCTGGACCAATGCTATCCAATAGAAACATATGCAAGCCCCAAACGTGACTTTAAAATTTCCAGTTAGCTATATAAAAAAAGTAAAAATAAGTAAAAAGTAATCACTGGTTTTATATAACTCAATATGTCCAAAATACTGTAACTTTAACCTACAATCAATACAAAAATTGAGATATTTTACAGTCTTTTTTTTTCCACACCAAGTCTTCGAAATCCAGTGTGTATTTTACAGTTATGGCCCATTTTAGTCCGAACTAGCCCATTTCAAGGACTCAACAGCCATGCGTGGCTAACAGCTACTACACCGCACCAGGCAGATCTAGGCCTGCGATACGAATCACCAGAGGCGGCTGAGAATGTAGAATCTGGGCATTTCCCCCAACTGTTGAGCCTGTCTAGAACAGGAGCCAGGAGTCCACATTTTTAACACTGGCTCAGATGATTTCTACAGAAGTGGTTATGGACCACATGTTGAGAAACAATTTATTCTAAACGATTCGCTTGCTTGAGAGTCGACAGGTACCTTTCAGGAACTCAGAGTCTAGCATGAAATCATGTCACACAGGACTACATTTAAGAGAGAAGCAGTGTCATCGCTACAGAAACTACAAGAAAAAAAATTTTTTTTCTGTTTTCCAAAGAGGGAGCGGAGAGTCTCCCCCACGAGTCAATCTTGAATCCAGCTGCACAAATCCCCAAGAAAATGGACTTTTCCTTCAGCCTTTATTCATGGGCTATTTCTGCAGTTACTTTTTGGAAATTTAAATCAATACACCTATAGGGAACATTTTGTTGTTTTTACGGGGTTTTACTTCCTCAATCATCTGCGTACGTTCCGAGGGAGATTCGGTATGCTACAGCACAGAACTCTCAAATGGGAAGTAACAATCCAGTGACTCAGAAAATGCCACGAACCGTACTCAAACTACTGGGATTCTTTCTGGTTTTTGCGTGGCAGGTTATACTGTTTGAACTCATTATCAGACTATTACAGGGTCCTAATCTCTGCTTTTTTCCCCCCTCATCTTCCATGTCAACCCAGTAATATATAAACTCAAGATACAAAAGCACGCCTCTGGAGGGCACCGAGGAGGGTTGTGCTAAGTCTGGTGGGGCCCGGGGCTCATTGTTGGCTCACCTAGACCCATCATCGAGGCCACGCTGCTCACAAGGAAATGATTTTTGAGAGAAGGTCCATGTGCACCTGATTTGTGGGTATGCTTTAAACCTGACAGAAAAACAAAACTCTTCATACTGGTCAATCTCATAATCTTCACTTGATTTGGAAGCATTTATAAATCCTTTCTCTGTAAAAAAAAAAAAAAAAGCATGTATAAATTAGATGAGATTTGTATGGAAAGACCCTGAGAAAATACAATCAAATTGTATTCATCAGTATACTGTAAGAATTCTCAGCTATGGCTAAGCTGCAGGTCAGATTTGACAGTCCAGCAAGAAACGCAGGAGTCCTATCCCCAGTGATAAGCCTGAACCCACCAACTTCTACAGTCAAGATCTCTTTAAGAATTAGATGTTGGGGCACCTGGGTGGCTCAGTCTGTTGAGTGTCTGACTTCGGCTGAGGTCATGATCTCACGGTTCATGAGTTCGAACCCCACACTGGGCTCGCTGCTGTGGGCACAGAGCCTGCTTCAGATTCTGTCTCCCTTTCTCTTCAGGTCCTCTGTCTCCCTACCTATTTACAAAAACTTTTCTAATTCAGCATCCCCACTCATGCTTTCTTAAAACTAAACATTAAAAAAAAATTTTAAAGAATGAGATATAAATAATTGACTTTCCTCCCAAAGAAATGTATAAATCAACCTCCAGATTTTACGGACAATTTCAAGAGATGGAAGGGCTCCTCCCGCCCACCCCAGCATGTACAAGGGGAGGGATTCACTGACAGGACCTGGAAGCCCTTTACGGGGTCACACCAGCTCCCTCAGTGAGTGACACGTTCCACGAAAAGAATCGCAGGCACAGGTCAAACAATCTAGCAGGCAGAATTCACCAGGTTTTTTTTGATGCCCTTCCTCATTAGTGTGATAGGAGAATCCCTCATTTCTTAGCATTTTCAGTATGGCTGGAGGCTGCCACCTGATAGGAGATTACTTAAGCTTGGTTATTTTCAATTCCTATCCCGCCCACACAATTTCAATGCATCTAACTGCGTATCCCCTCCTTCTGTCATTGCTCATCACCCTCTCAGGTGGTTCTCAGAACAAGTAGAGTAAAACCTTTGTTTTTGAGCATAATTCATTCCGGATACATGCTTGTGATCCAAAGTACTTGTATATCAGAGCGAATTTCCAGAACCATTGGCTCAGTTGTGATCATGTGACATTTGGCATCGAGTACTACTCGTATCACAAGACGTTGCTCGTTTATGGAGTTAAAATTAATTAGAAGTGTTTGCTTGTCTTGCGGAACACTCCCAGAACAAGTTACTCGCAACCCAAGGTTTTACTTTGTTTATGAAGTGCCTATTTTGTGTTAGGCTCTCTACCAGGTTCTGGGACCAGGAGGATGGAAGGGAATTTTCCTGTCCTTCGGAAATTTACAGTCTATTGGTAAGTTGTGGTAAGACCGCAATCAGATTACAAGGACAGTGCTAAGACAGTACCATTCAAGTGAGCATGGTTTAAGTGGAAAAGGAAGGGCGGAAGCAAGTGACATTTACAAAAACTACTCTAAGCTAGTCGTTCTCAGCGTTTTGATACTAACATTATACTGAAATCAGAATTTGCAGGACATACCTCAATTCCACACTAAAGCAACTAAAAGTATCGAGAAAGATTGCGCAAGCAGCCTGCATTACCTATGATGGTAACCAAAGCTGATTTACTGGGATGTTCGGAAGAGGAACAAGTGTAATAGCCAGTGTCGTTTCTTCCCACTGATGATACAAAAGCAAACAGAATCCGTATCATAGTTCTGTTTGTAGAATAGGTACTCATCTCAAAGTAGCTGCCCTAGATTTTAATAAAACAGAGTTTGAATTTAATGACTTCAACCTGTACTATTTGGACGTTGTCTCTGCAGTTTCAGAAGGCAAACTTGTCATATTACCTCTTTCAGAGCTTTATTTTCTAATTCCCAGGTGAGTCCGAATCCGTGATTCACATGAACAGCTTTGCACCTTATCCATAAGGGTTCCCCTACTTTAAGAAATAATTGTGGCGGTGTGGTCTGCGGAGTTTGATTGAGATCTGGAAAGGATGAAAACATCACGAATAAGAAAACAAAGTGACTTTTGTCCTCATTGCAAAAATACATCCCGAACGTTCTGAAGAACAAAGATTTTAATGTCATCTCGAATGTCACAAGCTGCTTTGGTGGGGAGCCTCCTTTAGAGACTGTCTACCCTTTTATAAATAAGTCAGCTGTTACAGAATCCATACTATACATATCCATATGCTAAGTGGCATAAGGAACCATGGCAGCCTTGAAGTCCTTGAAGATGACCGAGGCAGCTGCTGTTAGCATCAGGTTGTTCCTAAAAACTAGACACTGAAAAGAGAAGTTCACATTCTCCTGGTCCTACCTATTGTGAACAGCTGGGTACACTCTCTGCCCAGCTCATTCCTTGCACAGCACCTGATGTCTGTTCCAAAGAGTTCATGAAGGACGCTTTCCTCCTTTGTGACAACAGCTGGACTCTCCCCTTTACAGCTGCAATTAGAAAACAATTGCCATTTGACTAAACACCTTTTTTTTTTAACTTTTATTTATTTTTGAGAGACAGAGAGAGACAAAGCATGAATGGGAGAGGACCAGAGAGAGAGAGAGGGAGACACAGAATCTGAAGCAGACTCCAGGTTCTGAGCCGTCAGCACAGAGCCTGATGCGGGGCTCGAACCCACGGACCGTGAGATCATGACCTCAGCTGAAGTTGGACGCTTAATCAACTGAGACACCCAGGCGCCCCTGACTAAACACCTTTTAACATTACAGACGAATGTGCAGGAGAAAAACAAAGGCAAAGGTTCTAGAGCCTGTTGAAGAAAAAGGAGCAGGTCAAAAGGTAAACAAACTCAGCACCTGGGTGGCTCAGTCAGTTAAGCGATCAACTCTCGATTCGGGTTCAGGTCATGGTCTCCTGGTTTGTGAGACTGAGCCCTGCGTTCAGCTCTGTGCTGCCAGCAAGGAGCCGGCTTGGGATTCTTTCTGACCCTCCCTCCCTCCCTCTCTCTCTCTCTCTCTGTCTCTCTCCCTAACCCTCCCTCCCTCTCTCTCTCTTCTTGACTCTCCCTCTCTCTCTCTCTCTCTGACCCTCCCTCTATCTCTCAAAATAAATAAACTTTTTTTTAAAAGGTAAATACACCCAAATCTAAGGTTTCTAGTTAGTTACTCATGATCTCGACCAATTAACACTGGAGAAAATGACATACATTTTTATGTAAGTTTAAATTTGGTGGGTTTGGTGACCTCTTCTGTTGTTGTTCTTGAGAGAGAGACAGAAAGAAACAGTGGAAAAAGAAGACAGAAAGAGGGAACAGAGACAAGAGAATAGGAAAAGCAGGATTAGGTTTTAACACAGCCTCACAAGGTGAGTGTCTTTTCTTTGAAGCCCAGAAG
>NC_043703.1:71340929-71365457 GCF_006229205.1 Suricata suricatta | reverse complement strand
CTCACCACTCCCCCATCTCACCCCTCGACACCCTCACCCCCATCCTCATTCTCACCCTCCCTCTCCCCACCTCAGCGTGAAATAGACTCGGATTCCTCCCACGAGTGTCCCTAACCACTGCCCTTCTGGAAGCAGGTGTGGCTTGCAGCCTGTGTAGGACCACTTCTCTCCTCCCTATCTCTTCAGTCAAGTGCATTCTTTCCTTTGTTGACACATCATTCCTTCAGGGTATCTGTCTTCTGTTAAGACAATGCTAACTGGGCTCATTGTGGACATTTTGGAAAAGAGAAAAATCCACAGAAAAGAGTTTTAACTGCCCATGTTCCTACGGCCCTGTGAAAGCAGCTGTGATTATTTGGGTGTATAGATTTCCTGCCCGCCCCTCCAGTGCACATGTTACATACGTATGTATCCACAGGCCATCTCTTCTGTTCCTCTAAAATTCGGGATCACATTCATATCATTTGGCAACCTAATTTTTTTTTTTACTTTTTCTCCTTCTACTAGTCCCATTTTTCAATAAAATTGTTTAATAAATTTTTGTTAGTTAAAACTGCATGAGTTCTCAATTTGTGAGGACTTAGCTCTGGCACATATGAAAAACGAAAGCAAACTATCTGCCAGCCACGGCTCTCTGTGCGTCGCACACGTCAATTCATCAAATCCCTGCAGCATAAGGTAAGTACTTTTCCATCCCCATTCTTCTGATGAGCCAATTTATATGCACAGTATGATGTCAACCACATTAGAAAAAGACTGAAAGTAAAGTAACAAGAGCCATTATCTCCATATCCGTCATACCTTTCACTCTGCGAGTCGCAGAACACCCATTCCACGGTCGGTTCCGGAATGCTCTCAGAAATGCAGACCAACGCATCCTGATTTTCCATTTTTCTAAAGTAAGGTCTCCTTAATGTGTAAAGCAGTGTGTCTAAAGCATCATAAATTATTAACATTTTAATATTTTAAGAATAATTGTCCTTAGTAGCCCCCTCACAAAAAGAATTCTACATCATTAAGAAAATATTAAGAAAAAATATTTTATGCCATAGCAATGTCTTTTGCATCTCCCCAAATATAAACAATAATATATCCCCTCCTCACCAACCTATTAAATTCAACTCTGGATGAAATGCCAACTTTAGTATTTAGCTAATTTCTTGGGGTACTTCATAAACCTACTGACAAAGTAGTAAAGTTAAGTGGAATGAAGCCATGTAAAAATACAAATATTGATATGCATGGGGAAAAGACTAGAAATAACGTAAAGTTTGGGGCACCTGGGGGACTCAGTCAGTTAAGCATCTGACTAGATTTCAGCTCAGGTCATGATCTTATAGTTCGTGAGATCGCGCCCTGCATAGGGTTCAGGGCTGACAGTGCAGAGCCTGCTTGGGGTTCTTTCTCTCTCTCTCTCTCTCTCTCTCTCTCTCTCTCTCTCTCTCTGTCCTTCCCCTGCTTATGCTCTCTTTCTCTCTCAGAATAAAGAAATAAACATTAAAAAAAGAAAAAAAGTAACATAAAGCTTAAAACCCATGCTTATATAATTTAAGACCCAACTTCCTTCCCATGATTTTATCTAGAAATAGGCAGAAATATACTGATTTTAAAATGCAGAAATATGGCAGGATAAAGTTAGGATAAATGGAATTGAGATTCAGTTTGGCCTCCCATTTCTTTGGGCCATTACACTTCACTTCTTGCCCTCCTGCTTCCTACAATGCCTGACCTGCAAACTTTCTATTCTGCGTGGATTCCTCTAGTGACAGAGGTTCACTGCCTCCCAAGGTAGATCATTTCATTATTCAACAGACCTTTTCCTTGAAAAGAAAGTTTTCCTGTTCTAAATTCCAATCCCTGGTCTTATATTTTGTTTAAAAAATATATATATATATATATATAGAGAGAGAGAGAGAGAGACAAAAGAATATATGAAGTGTAAATTTCAAAGCCATTAGGCTTTATTGTTAAATAAATATAAATGCCCCGAGACTCATGTTCAACTTAATAACTGAAATATTAATAAATATCTTTGAATCTACTTTTATGCTTCTCACCATCTCAACCTTAGGTAGCCTTTATCCTGATTTTGTGTTTCCCATTCCTGTGCTTTTAAAAATGTTTTCACCGCATAGATATGTATTCTGAACAATATACTGGGCGTTTTGTATGCTTTTCAAAATACGGTGCCCCTCCATAGGTGCTCTTCCATAACTTCATTTTCTTATCCAATCTCCTGTTGGATACATTTACATAGTATCGCATTGGTGAATGTATTACAATCTGTTATTCCATTTTCTTGCAAAGGACATTTGGGTGGTGACCACTCTGTTGTGTTTACCAATAACTGGTGCTGGGAACATTCTGTACACTTCTACTAATGCAGGTGTGTACATTTCTTTCATAACATACCTGGGGGGGGACCTGCTGGCTCATAGGCCATGAGCACAAGTCCAGCAATAAACTGAGGATGATCTGGTTTCCAAAGCGGTTATACTTCACATCATTTACACTTACATGTAATAACTTAGTAATCTACATGTAATAACTTAGATGGAAATAGGACATGAGATTTCTCATTGTTCTGTGTACTCACCAAGACTTCGTAATTTTCAACAGTCGAGCAGGTATAAAACGGTACCTCGCTGTGGTCTTAATTTAGATTTCTCAATTATTATTTTAACATGTTTATTGACCCTGTAGTTTTCATGTTCTGAAAGCGAAATGCCCACTCATGTATTTTGTTCATTTTTCTATTGTTTTTCTTACTGATTGATAAAAGCACTTTACCTATTACGACTGTTGATCCTTTGTTGGTTTTTGGGAATTGTAAATATCCTTTTCTGTTTTGTGCTGGTTTGTAGTCTCTCCCCGGAGACCTTTGACCATGGGTCACAATTTTACCCTCTAGAGCATTGTTTTTAAGTGTAGCTTTACTTACACATGAAAAGTTTCAGATATTTAAAATCAGAAACAAAGGTCAAGGGAGACAATTAACCATCCAAAGTATTTTAACAATTTAGACCAGGTTCCCTGACTGATATACCAGAAAACTGTCCTCTACATTACACAGCAGTCAGGTTCCTCTCTTCAAAATATTTCCTTCCCTGTGCTAATAATTCTCAATTCCTTCAGCTGTTCGAACTTAAGAAATTTCAAGTTCGTCACTATCTGGTTGCTCTGTTTTGTCAATATTCAGCTGAAAAAAAATGTAGAACTGGAAAGAATAATCATCCATTAATTTCCTGGACCTAGACATTCCATTTTCGTGAACTGCCAAGGTTTGTTTAGCTTTCCTTTTTTGTAGCAACCCCGCCTGATTTGCTGGTTACTGGTAAGTCTGTGGTTCCCTAACCCTTTCCTCTTTTTCACACTGACTGATTTTTTTTTGAACCCCTCCCCAGCAGGATGCTGAAAGCCCGTTAACTTCAATAGTTGTTGTCCTATTTTTACCATTATAAATCAGAGGTGAGAAGCAGATATCCTCGGAGCGCCTGGGTGGCTAAGCCTGTTGAGCTTTTGACTCTGACTTTTGGTTTCGGCTCAAGTCATGATTCCAAGGGCTGTGGGAGGGAGCGCCACGTCAGGTTCTGGGCCGAGCATGGAGCCTGTATAAGATTCTCTCTCTCTTTCTCTCTCCTTCTGCCCCTCTCTCCCACTCACTCACTCTCTGTCAAAAATTTAAAAAATTTAAAAAAACCCAACAAGGTAAAACAAAAATAAAGATAGTAGGACCTATGTGAACGCACCTACCTCCAGTCCCTGCGTGTCATGTGAGGTAGTGTTTGGGGCAGACAGTGGTGAACCTGGGCAGTCACTAGGCCCTCGCATAATGGGGAGTAAACAAGAAGCCAGAAAAACATGCGGGTGTTGACTCAGAACTGCACAGTCGCCTCCGTGAGGAAGAACACTTGGATAGTTCCTGATGGTTTGCGTAGCGATCTAGAATTTGGATAAATAATGTAACCACTAGCTCCATGTGGTTACTCGAATTCAGTTAAGACCTTGGTCCCCAGTCACAGCGGCTGCATTTCAAGTGTTCAGTGGCACAGTGCACTCAGGGACTCCGTCGTTAGACACAAGGATCCTAAGATCCTCCAATCTCGTGAGGGGTGCATTTTTAGCCCCGTGTTACAGATAAGAAAGTGGAGGTTTGGAGAGGTTATGTGATCATAGGTCAACTGGAAAAAAAATGGGTGGGGGGAGGGCCGAATAGAGAGCATCCTGGGTTCTGAAGAGGGCTCATTCTGATAGTCCATGGTCAAGTCAGAGGGTCTCAACAGGTTATAAGGGCGGTTGAAGTGAGTACAAGCATTTCAGCTACACGTTGAGGGAAACCTGAGGTACTGCCTTGAGCTGCAGACAGAAAGCTCACGGGTTCTAACCCATCCCTCTGGAATATCGGAATACTGAATAGCAAGGTGCACTTACTTCTTATACTCACTGTAAACAATATGGTGTAATTGGTAGCTTCACTCTGAATGAAAAGTAGGTACTCGCCAGCTTGGGTTTCTGTCATTTTCAAAATGACCATGGAAATAACCCCTCTGAAAAAAAAAAACAAGAAAGAGAACAGTTATTTTGGAAAACGTGTGAAATTAAAACATAACATTTCATACTGAGTCAGAAGGCAGCTCGATGGCTCTCACATTCCATCTCTGACTGTGGCCCCTGGGGACCGGCTGTTCTGTGGAGAACACGGCTTCTCACTCAGCCTGAGCCTTGGTAGTTTGACTTTGGTTTTATTCAATCCCTCGTTTTCAGAGTGAGTGACCTCCATTCTGGCACCTTTGCTTCAGGCTTCTCCAGCCTCTTGGAAGGAATGCTTCCCGTTTAAAAATGCACAGGCTTGGGGGCACACTCCCATTAGCAACAACGGACCATTCCCTCCAATGACAAGCCCCCCTCCGCAGTTATAGTGCGCAGTCACCTGGCCACGAGTCTCAGTGCCCTATTTGGAGACCCAGATTACTGTCCAAGCAAGAAACACAGAGATAAGAAACATTGTTTTTCATGTGTCTCTCTCTAGATGATCAATTTCAAGTGAAATCTAACACAAGGCGTTATCCTCTGGGAAGGAGGAAATCACAGATACGTAAGGAGACAGAGGTCCCAGTGTTTGCGCTTTTTAATTTTTAGATACTTGGTAAAAATAACTTTGGCTGGGAGCATTCTCTTCAAGGAAACAACTTCCGATGTGTTGCTTGGTAATACCCATTCTCATTAAAGCTTAACATATCCTCTTGTAGTTTGTTGAGTAATGATGGGTTTAAATGCCCACTTTCTGACTTTTCAGTCCATACTACTCAATTGTGTTAGCTTCAGCTGGGAGCTGACAGATACTCGGACTCTCGAGCCCCGCCCAGACCTACTGAATCGGAATCTGCATTTTAACAAGGTCCCCAGGAAATCCAAAAGCACACGATATCAGAGACGCCCAGCTCCAGAGCCCCAAGCTACACAATCCAAGAATACATGTGCCTGTGCTCATAATGACAGTAAAATAGTAGGATCTGTGCTTGATTTGCTTCTGCAGATATTTTGGGGATGTGCTTTCTTTCTCTGAACCATTCACTCTCCTGGTATCATTTGTAAACTCTTGTGCATAACACAAAAAACTGGAAGAAAGTTATCAAAGCCCACAAGCCTTCTGGTCCTGAGCCCAGAGACAAGTTTCTATAATTCCGTGCCATGGAAAAGTTGCTGAATAGTTTTGGTATGAAGTTAATTAATCCACAGGAGACCCATGAACTCGACTAACAAATGGGACCATCTGTCCTAAAATCAAAAAAGGCAACCTCTCATGGAACGAAAAGAACCCTACATTTTACTTTGCCTTTGGTCTCAATCCAGTGAAAACTGTTGTGGCGTAATATTTTAAGAAGGTTACCAGAACGTTTCTTTAAGCCAAAATTCTGCATAGAAAAGTGCTTTGGTTTAACCCCAAGATACAAGTAACCAAAAAACAGAAGTGAGTAATACGGTCTCAAAAGAGGAAAGGAAAACAAATGTGCTCCAAGATTTCGAACCAAACTTCAGAATTACAGCTACCATCCTAAAAATTGCTTATGAGCTTGTTTGACCTTAAAGAAGCAAACGCAAATACTTGGTACGAGTCGGTCACAGACCCGTTCCCCTCATACTTCCGTCTGGCAGGATATCCCCTGTGGACCATTTGGGTACCACTCACTGCACTGTCTCTGGAAAAACAATGCCTCCTCTACACCTCGGGACCCCAGAACAGCCCCAAGAACTAGAGAGAAAAGTAGCCTTAGAATTAGTAAGTGGGCACTTAAATGGCTTGTGCCACTTTCTTCAAGCCCCCATCTGGTATCAACAGGAAGTGGGACAGAAGGGCAGCGACCGGCACAGAGTTGGATACAAACTCGGCCGTTAAATCACAATTCTAGGCAGCAATATTTTTTCTAAATCATGAGACCAATATTCCTCACACACAGATCAGTTTTTTACTAAAACTCTTTGTGCGTATCGCACATCATTGCAATTCTGCTCATCATAATGTAAAACAAAACGGATTAAAACCAAATGTTCTTTCCCCCAACATTTCCCAAAAAGACGCTTCTGACTACTGTAAGTAGAATGTAATGAAACGTTTCTAACCTTTTACCTTTCAGACAAGATCCAGTTAAAAAAAACAAGACACCCTAAAGATCCCAAATACTCTTTCACTATTTGTTTTACATTTTTCCAGCCATTCACTGTCTTCTTAGGCCCTAACTATATCTTTATATCTATATGTAATTTTTTTAAGTTAACGGGCTTTTTTGTTGTTTAGAGTAAATCTAGATTTACAGAAGAATTGAGTGGAGAGTACAGAGAGACCCTACCTATGCACTCCCCCCACCCCAGTTTTCCCTATGAACAACATCCTGCACAAGTGTGGCATATTTGTTCCAACCGGTGACCCAACATTGGTACTAACTCAAGTTCATAGTTTATGTTAGAGTTCACTTTTTGTGTTGTACATCTTAGAGGCTGGACAAATAGCCAATGCCATGTATTCAGGTCCTAACTATATTTTTCGTTCATTATTTCTCTGGAGATAAGTATTACAATGGATATGGATAGAAATCTGAAAAGACACTCCATATGAACCCCATTTTGTGGCCAGGATGTTTTCCTCCCCAAAATCATTGTGGGTGCACATTCCCACCCCCCAGCCCCCCACATCTTACCTGTTTTGTAAATCAAAGTGCGGCTGGCAATTCAGGGAGCTGTGGTTAAAGACCCAGAGACAGGAGATGTTCCCTGGGGTGTTGACCCGCACTTGCAGTGTGACGGACGCAGACATGTCCACCTCCACAGTGGCCGCTCCATACACCGCCTCTGTGCTCTCCGGCTTCCGGGCACATCCAAGGTCTTCTGGGGGCTCTGACACCTGTGTGGAAACAATGTGAATTTACTCCAAGTGCATGTTTAATGCATCTTCTTCTTAGCTGGGACCTTTTTTATCCCTTTAATGCTTTTATTTATTTTTGAGAGAGAGAGAGAGAAAGACAGAGGGTGAGTGGGGGAGGGGCAGAGAGAGAGGGAGACACAGAATCCGAAGCAGCTCCAGGCTCTGAGCTGTCAGCACAGAGCCCAACGGTGGGGCTCACACTCATAAACTGTGAGATCATTACCTGAGCTGAAGCCGGATGCTTAACCGACTGAGCCACCCAGGCGCCCCTAGCTGGGACCTTTATCAAATAGGTCCATGTTGACATATGGCACCCCACACTGGAGAGCAGATCACTGACTGAAAACCCTATTATTTACAATTCTCTAAAGAAAATAACTTCAGACTGCATTTCTAATATATTTTACATATTGTTATGAGTTGAATTGTGTCCTCCTAAACTTCATGTGTTGAATCCTAACCCCTACTACCTCAGAAGCTGACCATATTTAAGGTTTATTTATTTTTTGAGAGAGACACAGACAGAGCGTGAGTGGGGGAGGGTCAGAGAGAGAGGGAGACAGAATATGAAGCAGGCTCCAGGCTCTGAGCTGTCAACATAGAGCCCAATGTAAGCCTTGAACTCATGAACCGTGAGACCAGGACCTGAGCCGAAGTTGGCCATTTAACCGACTGAGTCACCAGTCGGTGACCCAGAAGGTGACCTTATTTAAAATAAGGCCTTTCCACAGGTGATCAAGTTAAAATGAGGCCATTAGGGTGGGCTCAAATCCAGTGTGAGTGGTGTCCTAATAAGAAGGGTCAGTTTGAAGAAAACACGCACCAGGAAGAGCGCCATGGTGGGGCACCTGGGGGACTCAGTCGGTTAAGCGTCCCACTTGCTGAGGTCATGATCTCACAGTTCATGAGTTGGAGCCCTGTGTTGGCCTCTGTGTTGACAGCACAGAGCTTGCTTGGGATTCTCTCTCTCCCTCTCTCTCTGCCCCTTCCCTGCTCTCTTTCTCTCTCAAAATAAATAAACTTAAAAAGAAAAGAAAAGAAAATGAAGATAGGGCTCTATGAGCCAAGGAGAGAGGCCTAGAAGAGAGCCCTCCCTCATAGCCTTCAGAACAGACCAACCCTGAGGACATCTAGATTTCACCCTTCTAGCTTCCAGAACTATGACCCAATAAATTAGTTTAAGTCGCTCAGTCTGTGATACGATATTATGGCCACTCTAGCAAACCAACAAAACAATAGTCATAAAATTCATAATACATGGGTAACTGTGTTTGTGATTATTGTTATGTAGACAAGAATCTACATGGCAGTAGTGAAGTTGGTATCTGTGTTAGAAGGAATTTATTTATTTTATTTTTTAAAATTTTTTAAATGTTTTATTTATTTTTGATACAGACAGAGACAGAGCATGAGAGGGGCAGGGGCAGAGAGAGAAGGAGACACAGGACCGGAAGCAGGCTCCAGGCTCTGAGCTAGCTGTCAGCACAGAGCCCGACACGGGGCTCGAACCCACGAATGTGAGATCTGACCTGAGCTGAAGCCGGAGGCTTAACCGAATGAGCCACCCAGGCGCTCCTAGAAGGAATTTAAAAACCAAAATATTTTCTGGGCAAACCCCCTCACCCCCACAGGCTTATTGCCACCACCGCACTTCTTGCCTGCTTTACGTACACTGAGATCTAGAGAGAGGAGGGTGTGGGAGCCTCTTCTGTCTCTGGACCCTTCACCTCTTACTCTCCCAACACGCAGCCCAGCACACCCAGGCACACACGTGCAAGTGTACGCACAAACACACACACATACAAGCTTCTTCAGGGGAAGAGCAGGGTAGGTCTTCTGCTACTGATCATAAGCCCTATTTCTGGCTTTCTGCATTCTTCTATTCAGCAGGTAACTGGTAAGTTCCTTTGCTCAATATCGGATAAGTGCTAGACCGTCTACTGGGCACAATGGCTAGGAAGAAAAGACATTGATTGTGTCCTTAAGGAGTTTCAAGTCTAGTGGGAAGGAATAACTAAAACACCAGGCGAAATAGGATGTGCCCCACAAAAAGGTACCAACTACTCTGAAAGGTAAACGTGAGCACTCTGGAACTTCAGAGAAGAGAGAAGTAACTTCCAAACGGGGACAGGGGTAGTGGGGATGTTTCACTGAAGTCCAGTAACTGAGATGGGTCTTAAAAGATAGGCAGAGAATAAAGTAAAAACAAAACAAACAAAAACTGATATGCTGAAAGAAAATATTTGCAACATAGACTACAAATAAATACCCCTAATATATAAAGAATTTTTTAACAATGAAGGATGCAGGAACAAAACACAACAGAAAAATGGGGAAAAGGACTGAATAGATAGTTCATCAAAGAAAGACCTAAAGAACTGCCTGCCCTTCAACACATGAAAAAATGTTCAAACTCAGTTATAATTAGAAGATACATATTAAAACAACACTGAGGGGGGGCCTGGGTGGCTCAATTGGTTAAGCGTCTGATTCTTGGTTTCAGCTCAGGTCATGATCTCATGGTACTCAAGTTCGAGCCCCATGTCAGGCTCTGTGCTGCCAGTGCAGAGTCTGCTTGGGATTCTTTCTCTCTCCCTCTCTCTCTCTCTCTGCCCCTCCCCTGCTCACATTCTCTACCTAAAAATAAGTAAATAAACACACTTAAAAACAATGACACTGAGATATGACTTATCTGTCAATCTGCCAAAAATTTTGAGGTATGACAACACATTTTGTTGGTGAGGTTGTGAGAAAGCAGCTGTTCTACACATTTTTGGAGGCACGCACGCTGGCACAACCCTTCTGGGGGCCATCTGGCAACAGCTAATACAACCACATGTGCTTGGGGCGCCTAAGTGGCTCAGCTGGTTACATGTTTGACTTGATCTCAGCTCAGGTCTTGATCTCAGGGTTGTGAGTTCAAGCCCGGTGTTGGGCCCCATGCTAGGCGTGAAGCCTATTTAAAAGAAAAAGCAAAAGCAAAAAAACAGCTACATGTGCACTCCTCCCTTGGGCCAGCAATCCCACCTCAAGAAATGCAGCTACAAACCTACACCAATAAACAAGTATTTGTAAAATGTTGGAAACCACTTATATACTCATACACAGAGTAGAGTACTATGCAGCTGTGAAGAAGTAAGAGACCATTCTCCATGAACTGGTATGGAGTGAGCTCCTGGATATACCGTTGGGTGAAGAAAACTAAGTGCAAAGCGTATCTACCTTCATGTACTACACTTCATGTAAGAAAGAAAGGGATTAAAAAATACACATGTATCTGCTCATTTGTGCACAAGAAATCCAGCAATCTAGCAAAAATAAAAATCTAAAGGGATTGGCTATATATAGGATGAAGTAGAAAAAGGATGGAAACTTATAGATATAAAGAGGGAGTAATACTTCTTTGAGTATATCTTTTTATATACCTTTGGCTTCTAGGACCATAGGCATGTTTCACATACTTGAAAAGTAAATAAATACTTAAAACTAACCAGGATATTGGTGGAACTCAAAATGGAATACAAAAAAATTTTTAATTGCATTACAGATAAATAATGTAACCATGTGAAGGGGGTGAGAGAGAAAAGAACTAACACAAGTTACTTTGAAAAATATTATGTTGGAAGGGCACCTACATAGCTTAGTCGGTAAAGTGACCTACTCTTAATTTCAGCTCAGGTCATGATCTCACGGTTCATGAGTTCAAGTCCCACATCAGGCTCTGCACTGACAGCATAGAGCCTGCTTGGGATTCTCTCTCTCTTGCTCTCTCTGCCCTACACTCGCCTGTGCTCTTTCTCTCTCTTTCTCTCAAAAATAAACTTGAAAAAAAATAAAAATATTGTGTTGGATACTACAAAGTTAAAGACAAACAAAATTGTACACAAAGACTGTATTCCAGTTAGTAATTCTGTTTCTCACTGCAGTGTGGGTTAGTGGTTCTGAAATTAGTTTATGTATATACTGGGTTTACATAAGTCATTTATTTAGAGAATTAGAACCAGGTTTCTTACCATCAAAGAGCAAAATACAAAATTGGAAAGAGGAAAGGGTAGAAAAAAACCCTTTGATGCTGAATTGAAATTAGAGTTATCAGCATGATTTATGGTGATACATACAGAGATAGGTAAATAGATGAGGAAAAGATAGAGAGATAAATACAGTGTGTGTGTGGGGGGGGTAGAATGCGTACATACATTTCCTAAAGGGCCCAGAGGCAGTGACATCCCAATAGCAATGAGCACACCCAACTCTCAGACCTTGGTTTCTCAACACTATTCTCAAAAAAAAAAAAATCAGTGCTTTTTTGGAGAAATGGCTAATTCCAGGGCTTAGACAGGAAAAATACAAGATGAGCCCAAATGGTACCGTAGCACTGGAAAGGAAGGAAGTGCTTGAGAAAACAAGGGATGTGCTGAAATGCCACAGAGGTTAATATGAAGAGGCTCCCAATGGCCTAGGCTGGACAAATCTGAATAACATAATAAAAATGATAGTCTCAGGTTATAACTCATAGAATAAAATAAATATCTCTGAGTCCATACTGATATAAATAAGTAAAATAGAAAGAAGAGATAGCTCTTCGTCACAGAATTCCAATTTATAAATGCAGAAGGAATAGGGAAAAAGAAAATCAACCTTAGGCAGACATCACGGTAAAACTGTTGTGGCAAAATCCACCAATGGGTGCTGAAATCAGTAGGTGAAAATTGGAGGAGAAACAGGATATTTGCATCTTCCCCCAGATACTTGTTGATTACAAAGAAAAAAACAGTAGCTTTGTAGTGGAGAAACCCAGCACACACCACATTCATTGTCAAACAGAAATGATAAATGATGATCTTAAACAACAATTAAGTGGATTGTGAGAACAGTAAAATCCTCTTACTTTGGTTCTAGGATATACTAGTAACACAGCTAAGGATGTAGTTGCCTATTTATCCCAGTTACATTGGCAAGTTTTGTCTACTAGAGTGCTTGGTTATTCAAAACATCCCCAAACTAGAAGATTCCCAGAAAGATGTCTCATCTGGGCACCTGGGCGGCACAGTTGGTTAAGCATCTGACTTCGGTTTGTGAGTTCGAGCCCCACACTGGGCTCTGTGCTGACAGCTCGCAGCCTGGAGTCTGCTTCTGATTCTGTGTCTCCCTCTCTCTCTGCTCACACTCTGTCTATCTGTCTCTCTCTCAAAAATAAACATTAAAATTTTTTTAAAAAAAGAACAAGAAAGATGTCTCATCTGAGCTTTATGAACTGTGGATGAAATCTAAACCATTAATTTAAAGAGCACTGCTACCCGAACAATCTGCTTCACATTAAAGTAGGAAAATACCCAAAAAGAGCAGCTTCAACTTCAAGGTGGTAAAAGCATATTCTGCAGACTGCTCATCTTGGCATCATCTAGGATTTGTAGGATTGTCTGTTTAATGCTATTTGAGATCTACTAGGTCTGAATCCAATCTTGAATATTGCATAAGAATACAATTTATACTGCATGAGAAAAATAAGGCAGGGCTTAGTACTAGGGACCAACACCAATTATTAGCTTTTGTTTGAAGATTCTATTTTATAAGAAAACACTTCAATGTAAATAGCTATTTTCTTAAGTTGAAAAGACAATAAAAGTTTAAAACATCATAGCAAATAATATTAACATTTTTGTCCAGAGTGAAATGCTATGTATGCAAAATGTCTTAATTATTAATAAGCAATAGGTTATGACAATATCGGTTAAAAATCTGGCATAAAAAAATCATGTGTTATATCAGAAGTTTTCCATTCTTGTAAGATTCACACTATTTTTGAAATTTGAGAATATTTTTAATATCTCTGATTTTAGGGGAGTGGGGAGTGAATTCAGGGCGTCATGTCATGTGGTTACGTGTTATGCCCATGAAAAAGAAAACAGAGTGACTATATATTGGTATGGCTCCTTAGCTAAAAATGTTTATGGATATGGCTAATTTATGTTCACTTTTGGTTGTATATTTCTAATATTTTGTAATATTTTCAGTTCTCTATTATTTAAGCTTCCTTCCTTTGAGTAAATACCTACACAGTTACACAAGCTGCAGGGAGGAGAAGGTACTGAAGAACACAGTTGGAACTCAGGTGATAGAGCCATCTGCATGTCAGCTTAATGGGAAGTCACTGTGGGGTCCAAGCCGGGCAGTGGGGAGTGTAGCTGTGCTTCAGAAAGAACAGTCTGGAAGCCCTATCTGAGATGAACTCTAGAAGGAAGAAGTCACTTGCGATATTATTGTGATTACAGGGGAGACAATGAGGGCTTGAATTCAGGAAGTGGCTGTGAGACCCGAGAATGTGAGGCGAGTACAGAACTATCAAAGAAAGGAAATCAACAAGACTCGGTAACTGACCGAATGTGAAGGTGAGGGAGAGGAAGTGGTTCAAAATGATGTGGGCCTTTCAAGCCTGGGAACTCGAGAGGGCCAGAAACAGAAATCAATACAAGTATAGAAGCAGGTTTGGGGAAGTAGATATGAAATAAAATATATATAGGTAGATTTTAAGGAGCAAATGGAAAACCCATTTTAGCAATATTAGGAGGCAGTTGGAAATTAGGGACTCAGGTTTGAGGGAGAAGCTTGGATTCTCTTTAAGGAGAAACGGTCATTCCTGTTACTCATTCATGCTCAGTATCGATGTCCTTCCTGAATTCGAACCCGCGAGAACATGACCTGGATGGAATGGAGTGCGTGTGAATACATGATATACTTAAATACACAGAAAGAAAAATCCACGCAGCCATGGTAGGCCTCGACAGTTTACGAAGTATGGTGTCGAGAGAAAATAGCTCGTTAGAATTGTAACATTACCATGGGATACGATGATGATATCCCCAGTGATGAATCATTGTTCTTATGATCAATTAAAACACACTTGATCACAGGCAGATCTTGATCTGTAATCGTCTCAAATATCACTGCTGAAAAAACAACTGTAAAACAAAATAAAGACAACGATGTTGATACACACACACCTTGAGAAGAAAGTATGTATTCATTGTACGACAAAACAACAAAGCAAAACGTAATATAAAATGGTATTTCTTTAGTATAAATTTCTGGAAGTGGAATTAGTTGATTAAAGGATATAAACATACAGTAACTGGTTCTTGGAATGCATTGCCATTTGGTTTTCCAAAGGTACTAAACCAATTTATATAGCTACATGTAAGGTGTGAATTTAATAATTTTAGTACCATCACATCAGCATGTAGTCATTACATACTTTTCAATTCCCTTAGTATAGCTCCTACTCTTTTTTTCTTTTTCTTTTTTAAACACTCTCTACACCCAATGTGGAGCTCAAACTCACAACCCCAAGATCAAGAGTTGCATGCTCTTCCCTCTGAGCCAGTCAGGTGCCCCAACCCCCATCTTTGAAAGGAAATCAAATGAGCACAACTGCAAGGGATAGGGAAAAACAAAACAAAACAAAATTAAAGAGTTCAAGAACTTTCCCTGTCCTATTCTATTCCCTAGTGTTTCCCCCCTCCCCCGTTCTTTTTTCAAATAGTTTTATTCAGCATAATTAATATCCAATAAGTCGAACATATTTAAAATGCATAAGTGGTAAGTTTGGACATAAATAGGTATCTATCTGCAAAATCACTGCCACTCAAGATAGTGAACTTATTCACCCCCAAGAGTTTCCACGTGACTCTGTAATCCGTCCCTCCTACTCCCCCCAAGGCCACATGCCAAACAACCTCTGATCTCCTTTCTGTCACTATAGATTAGCTTAAATTTTCCAGAACTTCACATAAATGGAATCATATAGTACGAAATTTCCGTTTTTGTCTGGCTTCTTTCACTATTACTTTTAGATTCAGCTCTATTGTAACATATATCAGTTGCTCATTCCTTTTAACTGATGGGTAGTAGTCTATTATACAGATACAACACAATATTTTAATTCAGTCACCTGTTGATAGAATTTGAATTGTTTCTACTGTTAGCCTCTTACAAATAAAGTTGCTATGAATATTTGCATGAAAGTCTTGGTATGGACATATGCTTTTATTTTTCTTGACTAAACACCAAGGATTGGAGTATCAAAGTCATATGGGAGGGAGGTGTCTATGTAACTTTCTAATGCCAAACTGCTCTCCAAAGAGGTTTGTCATTTTATAGTCCTATTGTCACCATATGGGGCTTTCAGTTGTGGAATTCACATCCTCACCAACACTTGGTATGATGAGAACTTTTAATTTTAGCCATTGTACTAGGGACATAAGTACTAGCTATATAATATCTCATGGTGGTTTGAATATCTATTTTCCTACGAATGATGTTGAGTATCCTTTCAGAGGCTTATATGACTTATTGTATGTTCTTTGGCAGTGTTTCTGTCCACATACGTTGCCCAATTGAAGTCTTTTAAAATTGGGTTATGTTCTTATTATTGAGTTTTGACAGATTTCTTCTCCTAGTTTTATTGTGTTATTGTCAACATATAACATTGTGTAAGGTTAAGGTATACAAGTATATCCCCAGACTTTATTTTATAATTGGAGGTTTGTACCTTTTGACCACCTTCACCTATTTCCCTCACCTTCTCCCCACACCTCTGACAAACACCAATCTATTCTGTTTCTGTGAGTTTGATTTTTTTAGAGTCTACATATTAGTGAGCTCACGCAGTATTTGTCTTACTCTCTCTGACTTATTTATTTCACTTAGCATAATGCCCTCAAGGTCCATTCGTGTTGTCAAGAATAGAAGGATTTCTGGGGTGCCTGGGTGGCTCAGTCAGTTGAGCATCTGACTTTGGCTCAGGTCATGACCTCACGGTTCAAGGGTTTGAGCCCCGCGTAAGGCTCTGTGCTGACAGCTAGCTCAGAGCCTGGAGCCTGTCTTTGGATTCTGTGTCTCCATCTCTCTGTGACTCTCCCCTGCTTGCACTGTCTCTCTCTCTCTTCCAAAAATAAATAAAACTTTAAAAAAAAATAATAGAAGGATTTCTTTCCTTTTTTTTTTTTTACAGTGGAATGATATTCATAAATAGATATCTATCTCAATAGCAATAAAAAAAAAAAGAGGGAGAGAGAGAGGAAAAGGAAATCTGGCTGGAAATTATGACTCCTTTTTCCAAGGAGGGCAACATCACTAATCATTAGGGAAATGCAAATCAAAATCACAATGATGCGACACTTGGGTGGGTCAGTGGATTAAGCATCTGACTCTTGGTTTCAGCTCTGGTCATTTTCTCACAGTTTCATGATTTAGAGCCCCGTGTCTGATTTTGAGCTGGCAGTGGGGAGCCTGCTTGGGATTCTCTCTCTCTCTCTCTCTCTCTGCCTCTCTCTGTCCCTTCCCTGCCTGCACTGTCTTTTTCTCTCTCAAATAAATAAATAAACTTAACATTTTTAAAAACCCACAGTGAAATGTTATCTAACACCTGTTAGAATGATGATCATTTAAAAGACAAAAGATGACAAGAGTTGGTAAAGATATGGACCGAAAAGAACCCTTGTGAGGCAACTGGGTGGCTCAGTCGATTAAGCATCCCACTTCGGCTCATGTTATGATCTCTTGGTTCGTGGGTTTGAGCCCCACGTTGGGCTCTGTGCTGACAGCTGAGAGCCTGAAGCCTGCTTCAGATTCTGTGTGTGTGTCTCTCTCTCTGTCCTTCTCCCACTCAGGCTCTGCCTCTCTCTCTGCCTCTCTCTCTCAAAAATAAACATCAAAAAAAGAGAAAACCCTTGTGGACTATTGGAAGACATGTAAAGGGGGATAGCCACTATGGAAGACAGTATACCTATAAATGTATATCTACCTACCCAGCTTCCTACCTGCCTGCCTGCCTGCCTACCTAAGTCACATTTTCCTTATCCACTCATCCATCGGTGGACACTGAAATTGTTTCCAAGCCTTGGCTACTGAAAAAAGTGCAGGGTGCAGAAATCTATTTGAGATAGTGATTATCCTTCAGATATACACCCTGAAGTAGAATTGTTGGATCATATGGTGGTTCTATTTTTAATTTTTTGAGTAACTTATATACTGTTTTCCAAAGTAGCTGTACCACTCCCCATTCCCTCTAATAGTGCTCAAGAGTTCTTTTTTGTCCACGTCCTTGCCAACCTTGTTATCTTTTGTCTTTTTAATGACAGCAATTCTAACAGGTGGTTAGAATGCTAACATTGTGATTCCGATTTGCATTTCCCTAATGATTCGTAATGCTGTCCTCTTAGGGAAAAGTGTCCATTCATTTCTTCTGCGCATTTTCCAACCAGATTTCTTTTTCTCCTCTTTTCTTTTTCTTTCGGTCTTTCTTTCTTTCCTTCTTTCTTTTTCTCTATTTCTCTTTCTTTGTTTCTTTCTTTCTTCCTTTCTTTCTTGTTACTGAGTTGTCTGAGTTCTTTTTATATTTTAGATATTAATTCTTTATCAGATGTATAATTTGCAAATGTTTTTTTTCCATTCCATAGGTTACCTTTTCATATTTTTGATGGTTTTTCCACTGTGCCAAAGCTTTTTAGTTTGATGTAGTCCCATTCATTTATTCTAGGCCTTGTTACCTTTGCTTTTGGTGTCAAATCCAAAAAATCTAAGATTGATGTCAAGGAGATTTTACCCTGTGTGTTCTTTTATGAGATTTATTGTTTCAGTTCTTATATTCAAGTCTTAAGCCCATTTTGAGAGTTTTGTGTATGGTGTAAGATAGTGGTCTGGTTTCATGATGTTTCATGTGGCTGTCCAGTTTTCCCAACACCAAGTTTATTGAAGATATTATATTTCCCTGATTGTATACACTTGACCCCTTTGTTTTAAACTAATTAACCATATATGCATGGGTTTATTTCTGGGCTCTCTATTCTGTTTCATTGATCAATGTGTCTGTTTTTATGCCAAAACTGTACTGTTTTGAATACTATGTAGATTGATAATTGTGTTTAAAATCAAACTGTGATGGTTTTCACTTTGTTCTTTCTCAGGATTGCTTTGGCTGTTTAGGATCTGTTGCGGTCATTACAAATTTTAGGGTTGCTTTTTCTATTTCTGTGTAAAATGCCATGGAATTTTGATACAGATTGCATTGACTCTGTAGGTGGCTTTAAATAGTATGGACATTTTGACTTAATTCTTCTAATCCATGAACATGGAAATCCTTCCCACTTATTCGTCTTAATGTTTTTAATCAATGTCTTATACTTTTCTTTTTTTTTTTTTAACTTTTTAATGTTTTTATTTACTTTTTAGAGAGAGAGAGAGAGAGAGAATGTGTGAGCAGGAGAGTGTCAGAAAGAGAAGGAGACGCAGAACCCGAAGACAGGCTCCAGGCTCTGAGCTAGCCATCAGCACAGAGCCTGACACGGGGCTCAAACCCACGAACCGTGAGATCATGACCTGAGCTGAAGTCGGACGCTTAACCCACTGAGCCACTCAGGTACCCCTGTCTTATACTTTTCAGTGTACAGATTTTAAGTTTTTAGCATAAATAGATGTTGTTGTTTTTTATATGTTTTTTAAAAGCTTTTATTTATTTACTTGTTTTTGAAAGAGAGAGCAGGAGAGAAGCAATGAGAAAGAGAGGGAGAGACAGAATCTCAAACAGGCTCCATGCTGTTAGCACAGAGCCTGTCACAGGGCTCGATCCCACAAACGGTGAGATCATGACCTGGAGCCAAAATCCAGGGACACTTAACCATCTAAGCCATCCAGGCGCCCCCATGAATGGATGTTGAGTTTCTTTCAAAATCTTCTGCTGCATCTATCGAGATGATCATTACGGTTTTTATTCTCCCTTGTTAAAGTGGCGTATCACATTGATTGATTGGCAGATGTTGAAACAACCTGGCATTCCTGGAATAAACCCCACTAGATATCATGTGTGGTCTTTTTGAGGTATTGAGTTTGGATTGCAAATATGTTGCTGAGGATTTTTGCATCTATTTTCATCAGGAGTATTGACATGTAACCTTTATTTCTTGTAATGTCTTTGCCTGGTTTTGGTATCAGGGTTGTGCTGCTTCATAAAATGAGTTTGTAAGTGTTTTCCTCTTTTCTTTTTTTCTGGAAGAATTTGAGAAAGAATGGTATTCCTTCTTCCTTATATGTTTGGTAGAATTCACCAAGGAAGCCATCTGGTCCTGGATTTTCTTTGTTGGTAGATTTTTCATTACTGACTCAATCTCTTTATTAGTAATTCTGTTCAAATTTTCTGTTGATCTTCATGATTCAGTCTTTGGTAGTTGTATGCTTTTAGAAGTTTATCCGTTTCTTCTAGACTGTCCAATTTGTTTGCATATAAGTGTTTATAATTGTCTCATGATCTTTTGTATTTCTGAGGAGTTTCTATGACCATTAAAACTCTTTATAGGTGATCCATTTGATCTTTTTATAGGTTAACCATTTATCTTTGTTTCACCTAGGTTTGTTTCTGGAGTTTTATCTTCTTTTGTTTGGAACATATTCCTTTTCATTTTCCTTGACCCTCTGTGTTGGTTTCTTTGACTTAGATAAAACAGCCACCTTTCCCAATCTGCACAGAATGATCTCATGTAGAAGATGAACCTTATCAATAAGTCCAAGCTTAGGTCTTCGTTGTCTCTTGAACCTTTGCAATTGTCCAAGATACCTTTTTTGTTCTTACTGGCTCCTAATAGTAAGGGTATGCCAACACCTTGTCAGTGTCTCCGAGGGGAGGATCTCAGTCGGCAAGTAAGATGAACAGTGACTGGAAGTCCGACTCAAATCCGACTCAAAAGTAGAAGCATTTAAAGTCTGCAAATAGACCTCTTTCAGGAAAAGACCAGGAGCTGGAAGTTTCTATCTGCTCCCTTCGCACTGGGCTCCGAGGGATAGCCAGTTAGGAACTGTTTCTTTGTTTGCTACAGTCCTGGGGGACCCCATAAACGCAAGCCCTGCTGGCCACTAGAGCCAGGCAATTAAGGGGTGAATTGTGGGTGCAGCCACAAAAGCCAGGGCTCCAAAGATGTGCTTCCTTTCAGGAAGACAGTAACAGAAGGAAAATGTGGAGATGGTGCTTGGCAGCCTCCCCAGTCTTTCAGTTCCTAGATAAATGTTAAATTAGGAGCCTAACTCTCAGGCTGCAAACAGGTCTCTTTAAGAGGAAGACTGGGAGACATTTCTATCTGTAGCTTCCGCACTGCACCCTGGGGGATAACCACCGGGAGCCCTCCCAAGCCCAGAGAACTGTTTCTTTGTTTGTTACAATCTGTTTCTTTGTTTGCTAGAGTCTCAGGAATGCAAACCCCATTGTTTTTCAGAACCTTTGGTTTTCAGAGCCACCAGTCCTGGGAGACTGTCCCTTGGGTGGAAGTCTTAATAAACAGGAGCACCAGATGTTGGGTTGGAACCTTTCATTCCTCAGAGAGAAGCTGAGAGTTGTGAGTTCCCTCTCATTTGTAGACTGCTGTAGGGGATTGGGTTCTGGTGAGATTGACATGTTGTCTCTGCTTTTTCCACCCCTTCCAATGTGGGTTTTTTCCTCATTTGCGCCATGTGTTGGAGTCACTTAGCTAGTTTCTCAATTTCTTTCAAAGAAAATGTCCCATGTGTAGCTGTAAGATTTGGTGTGTCCACGGGAGGAAGGGAGTTTAGCCTCCTAATGGCCATCTTCAAGTTTTGAGAGTTCTTTTTAAAAATATATTCTGGATACAGGTCCTTTATCAAATATGTAATTGACAAATGTTTTCTGCCAATCTGTGGCTTGTCTTTTGAAGACTAGAAATTCTTAATCTTGAAGATGTCCAATTTATCAGTTTTTCATTTTCAGATTTTAAATGTACATTTTAGCTTTACATTTAGGTCTATGATCTATTCTGAGTAATTTTTTTAAAGTTTATTTATTTATTGAGAGAGGGTGCATGTGCAAAAGTGGGGAAGAGGCAGAAAGACAGGGAGAGAGAGAATCCCAAGCAGGCTCCACACTGTCCATGTAGAACCCTATGTAGGGCTCGAACTTGCAAACCAAGAGATCATGACCTGAGCCGAAACCAGGAGTTGGACACTCAACCAATTGAGCCACCCAGGCGCCCCATTCTGAGTAGACTTTATATATGGTAAGACTATGGGTCAAAAGTTTTCATATGACTATATTTACATGTGAACATTCAATTGTTTCAGCCCCATTCATCGAAAAAGTATTGATTTCTCCACTGAATTGCGTCTATACCTTCATCAAAAATAAACTGACTGCATATACTTTTCCATTGACCTATTTGTCTATCTGGATGCCAATTCCACATTGTCTCAATTATTGTTGCTTTCTAATAAGCCTTGAAATCAAGATTCTAAGTTGTCCAACTTTGTTCTTACTGAAGTTGTTTTGGGTATTGTAGGACTCTTTCATTTTCATATTAATTTCAGAATCAGCCTGTTAACATCTGCAAAAAAAGGTTGGCAGGGATGTTGATAGAATTGTACGGAATCACTGGATTGATAGAGCAAAACTGGCATTTTAACAATACAAGCCTTACAATACATACAGGTGGCGTATCTCCTTTAATTTCTCTTAGCAACGTATAGTTTTCAGTGTACAGATCTTGCCTTTCTTTATCCACATTTCATCTTTTTTAAGGTATCTAATATTTTTTCTTCAATTTCTGATTGTTAGTCCTAAAAACATGATTTAGGGGGGCCTGGGTGGCTCAGTCTGTTAAGCATCTGACTTCGACTCAAGTCATGATCTCACAGTCCGTGGGTTTGAGCCCCGCATCGGGCTCTGTGCTGACAGCTCAGGTCCTGGAGTCTGCTTCAGAGTCTGTGTCTCCGTCTCTCTCTGCCCCTCCCCAGCTCACTGTCTCTGTTTCTCAAAATAAAATAAAGACATTAAAAAAATTTTTTAACATGAATTAATTTCTACGCTGATCTTGTATCCTACAAACTTACATAACTTGTTTATTAGTTGTAACTTCTTTTTTGTAAGTTCCAAAAGATTTTATACACAGATGATCATGTTGTCTGCAAATACAGACAGTTTTACTTCTTCTTTTCCTAATTTGGATGCCTTTTTCTTGCCTTATTACACTGACTAGAATCTCCAGTACAATGTTGAAGAGAAGTAGTGAGAATGGACATCCTTGCTTTATTTCTGATTTTAGTATAAAATGTTCAACCATTTGATATTAAGTCTGATGTTTGTTAAAGGATTTTCATAGATACTCTTAATTGGAGGAGGATCACTTCTATTCTTAGTTTGCTGGGGAATTTTATTAGGAATGGATGTAGAATTTGGTCAAATGCATTTTTTAAAAATCTAATGAGATAATCATATAGGTTTGTTATTGGTTTTGATTTTTAGTGACTTTTGTTTTTTATTGTGTGAATATGGTGAACTACATTGATTCATTTGCAAATGTTAACCAACCTTGCCTTCCTAATATAAACAGCAGTTGGATATGATGTATTATCTTTTTTATATATTGTTGAATTCCATTTGTTAAAGTATTGCTAAGGATTTTTGCATTTATATTCATGGTAATTATTGGCCTGCAGGTTTATTTATTTATTTATTCTTGCTACTAATATCCTCAGTTTGGGTATCATAGAAATGGCCTCATAGAATGAGGAGAGAAGGATTATTTTCTCTTAAATTTTCTGGAAAAGTTTGCATAGAATTGGCATTATTTTCTCTTTAAACATTTGGTGGATTCCCCAGTAAAGCCATCTGCTACCGTAGTTTTCATCATGGGAATTTAAAAAAACTTTTCATTTATTATTCATTTTTGAAAGAGAGAGTAAGCAGGTGAGGGGCAGAGAGAGAGGGAGATGGAAACCCAAGCAGGCTCTGTGCACAGAGCCTGATGCAGAGCTAGAACCCATGAACCATGAGATCATGACCTGAGCTGAAACTAAGAGTCAAATAATTGACCACTGGGCCACCCAGGCGCCCCCATTGTGGAAATATTTTTAACTACAAGTTCAATTTCTTTTTTAAAATATGTACATATTTAATGCTTTTATTTATTTTTGAGAGAGAGAGAGAGAGACAGAGCACAAGCAGGGGAGGGGCAGAAAGAGGGAGACAGAATCCGAAGCAGGCTCCAGGCTCTGAGCTGTCAGCACAGGACCCGAGGGTTTGAACTCACTGACCATGAGATCATGACCTGAGCCAAAGTCAGAAGTGTAATCAACTGAGCCCCCCAGGCGCCCTGTCTGTTATTAATTTCTAATTTAATACCACTGTAGTCACAGGATATACTTTGTATGTAGTGAATCTTTTAAAATTCACTGAAGCTTATCTGCTGGTCCAGAATATAGTCTAGCTTGGTTAAGTGTATTGTATGCATTTGAAAAGAACATACATTCAGCTGTTGTTGAGTGCAAGATTCTATAAATGTAAATTAGATCAAGTTGGTTGATCAAGTCTTCTAAGTACTGATTTCTTTTTTTTTCTATCAATTATTGGAGTCTTGAACTCTCTGAATGTAATTGTGGATTGGCCCATTTTTCCTTGCAAGTTCAATCAGATTTTATCCATGTATTTTTAGCTCTGTTAAATGCGTGTTTTTTATGTCCTTGTGATGATTTAAGCCTTATAGCATTATGACATAACTTTCTGCCTTTTGTAATATTCTTTGCTCTGAACTATACTTTGTTCTTAGGTTCTCCAACTTTTGATTAGTGCTGGCATGGAATTTTCTCCCTCCATCCTTTTCCTTTTAACCTATTTGTCTCTTCATAGCCAAGGTTGGCTTTATTTATACATCATATAGTTGGGTTTTCTTTCTTTTTAACCAAGTCTGGCAACTTCTGCCTTTTAATTTTATGTGTAGATCACTGAAATGTAATGAGATCACTTACATGCTTAGGTTTAAATCTACTATATTTTTCTTTGTTTTCTATTTGTTCCATCTGTTCTTTTTTCCCTTTTCCTCTTTGTCTACCCTCTTTGGGAATAATTGAGTATATTTTATGATTCTACTTTATCCTATTTCTTGGGTTATTAGCTATAATGCTTTGCTTTGTTTTTTTTTTAAATTTAATTTAATTTTATTTTTTTTACTTTATAAAGTTTCATATTTTTTTAACATATGCAATTATTTTCCATCATTTACAATACAGTAGTTACAATGACACTCCAAACAGAAAAGCAAAGTAAAAAATCAAAACAC
>NC_043703.1:71330219-71340829 GCF_006229205.1 Suricata suricatta | reverse complement strand
ATGCAAAAAAGTAGCTACCTTTTATGTAGGAAATGGATGATTAAGTCTTTGGTGTTGTAAAAGCAACTTCATTTAAACATAACCACCCCCACCACCAAAAACAGAAGAGAAAAAAAAAAAGGTAAAGAAAATAATAAGGGAAAAACCCAAGACACACTTCCTATGGGAAAAAAAAAACCAGCATGTAATTTCTGTCCTTGACGGAATGTATTAAATAAGCAAACACCCCAACAAGGAAAACAAGTACTACAATGTAAAAATATAAGAAAAGAAAACCCTCTAACATGCATAAATGAAAGATTGCACACAAAGAACTCACATCTTTTCAAGCTTCAATAGTAAATATTCTGCTACTGCTTTGTTATTTAAACAGTTGCTTTATGGTTTATAGTATATATCTTTACCTTTAATGCAATCTTTTAAGTGTTGTTATACCACTTTATGAATAATATAAAGACCTTACAGGGGTGCCTAGGTGGCTCAGTTGGGTAAGTATCCAACTGCAGCTCAGGTCATGATTGCAGTTCGTGAGTTTAAGCCCCATATTGGGCTCTGTGCTGACGGCTCAGAGCCTGGAGCCTGCCTCGAGTTCTGTGCCTCCCTTTCTCTCTGCTCCTCGCCCACTCATGCTCTGTCTCTCAAAAATAAATAAACCTTTAAAAAAGTTTTACTAGAGGGACCTTACAATAGTATATTTCAATTTTATCCCTCCCAGGTTTTGTACTATTGCTATCATACATTGCACTCTACATAAGTTATAAACCCAACAAATTACTGTTGTTATTTTGCATTGAACAATTATCTTACACAGGGGTTTAAGCAATAAAAAAAATCTTACATTTTACTCACTTCTGGAGGTCAAATATCCGTGTCATTGGAAATAATGAGAAGAAGGTCAGAAAAAAATAATGGAGGAAATAATGAAGAAAAACTTTCATTTCCAAACCTGATATAAATGATAAACCCACAGACCTAAGAAGCCCAACAAAACCCAAACACATGACTCAGGAAGAAAACTACAAAAATATATCATAATCAAATTGCTTAACACCAGTGATAAAGAGGAACTCTTAAAAGCATCCAGAGAAAAGGGATACATTCTAATAGTAGACTTACATGTATATATGACCAACCAAAGTTCTCACAGATTCTCTATTCATTTTATCTTTTCTCTCTGTTCATTTTAGTCTATTTCTATTGCTGTGTCTTCAATTCACTAATCCTTTCTTTGCAGTCAATACGCTGTCAAACCCTTCCAGTGTAATTGTAATTTTTACCTCAAGAAGTTCAAGCTGTGTGATTTTTTTTTATATTTACCATGTCCCTGCTTAGCTTATATAATCTCTCCTCTAGCTTCAAGACTATGTGGAATATAATATCACAACGATTTGAATGTTCTTGCCTATGAATTCTATATTCTATGTCCTTTCTGGGTCCCTTCTTGAAGACTGATTTTTCTCCTTATTATGGGTTAAATTTTTTTTCTTTGTCTACTAATTTGTAACTGATTGCTAGGCATTGTGAAGTTCACCTGGTGTCAGATGGTTCTGCATTTGGTTACATATTTTTGAACATTTTTGGGGAGGCATCTGAGTTCATTGTAAACACTTTGTCCTTTCAGATCTTCCTTTAAGCTTCGTTAGGTGGGACCACAGCAGTGTTTAGTCTAAGGCTAATTTTTTCCACTAGTGGACTTCATCAGAATTAATAACTTCTGCTCTCCAAAATCACTCCCTTAGAAAAATGAAAAGAGAAGCCACAGACTGGGAAAACTCTTTTCAAAACAAACAACCTGATTTAAAAAAAAATAGGCAAAATATTTTAGGAAACCCTTCACCAAACATAATATAGGATGATGGTGAAGCACACAGAAAGACAACCAACATCATTAGTCATTAGGGAAATGCAAATTCAAACCACCATGACATATGTCTATACCTCTATTAGAAGGGTTTAAAAACAAACACAGGGCATCTGGGTGGCTTAGTCGGTTGAGCACCTGACTTCGGCTAAGGTCGTGATCTCATAGTTCATGGGTTCGAGCCCCACGTCAGGCTCTGTGCTGACAACTAGCGCAGAGCCTGGAGCCTGTCTTCGATTCTGTGTCTCCCTCTTTCTCTGACCCTCCCCTGCTCGTGCTCTCTCTGTCTCTCAAAAAATAAAAAAATAAATAAAAATAAAAAAACAAATAAACAAAAACATACTAAGTAATGACAATGATGTTAAGCAACTGCAAGTTTCATACGTTGCTAGTGGGGATGAAAAATGGTACAATCACTTTGAGAAACTGGCTGTTTCTCATTAAGTTGAACATTCACTGAGCTAACATTCCAGCAACACAATGCCACTTCTAGGTGTTTACCCAAGAGAAATGAAAACCTATGCTCACAGCAAAACTTGCATTCAAATATTTATCGCAGGCTTTACTGATAGCTGCCAGAAACTAGAAGCAAACAAAAGAACTTCAGCTGATTCATGAATAAACAAACAATGCCACATGCAAAAATGAAATACTACTCAGCAATAGAAAGGAAAAAAAATATTATTAAAAAGAAAACCATAGACCCAAACAGAGCTATTTATGCTAGGCCAAGTAACCAAACCAGGGATTAATACCTAACCCAATTCCAGTTTCAAACTTTCCCAGAAATGTAGTCTTAACCAGTTATTCAGAAATGTTCCAGTCAGCTCCAATGAGATAATCTGTCACAGGGCCCATTGCCATCCCCCAAAGAGAGATGAAGTAATCCACTTAATAGGACATCCTGTCTATCTCCCCAAGGGAAAGTGACCTTGTCCTTTCTTTCCTTTTGCTAACTGCCCCATCTCATGTCTGTCTATAAAATCCTTCTGTTTTGGGGCGCCTGGGTGGCTCAGTGGGTTAAGCCTCCGACTTTGGCTCAGGTCAGATCTCACGTTTGTGGGTTCGAGCCCTGTGTCAGGCTCTGTGCTGACAGCTCAGAGCCTGGAGCCTGCTTCTGGTTCTGTGTCTCCTTCTCTCTCTGCCCCTCCCCCTCTCATGTTCTGTCTCTCTTTGTATCAAAAATAAATAAAACATTAAAAAAATTTTTTTAATCCTTCTGTTTTGTACAACTCCTTGAGCTTGCCTCTACTTGCTAAATGGGGCACTGCCCGACTCATGAAGCACTTAATAAAGCCAACTAGATCTTCAAAGGTACTTCACTTAATTTTGTTTCCTGATTACTGACATACATAACAACATGGACACATCTCAAATAATTATGCTGTGTGAAAGAAACAGACTCAAAAGTCTACATATTATAAAATTCCACTTACATGATGTGCTGGAAAAGGAAAAATTATAGGGACAGAAAAGAGGTTACTGGTCACCAGGTAGGGATTGGGTTGATTAACTACAAAGAGTAAGAGAAGCTCTGGGGCGGGGGATGGGAGGGGAGGGATGGAAATGACTCCCTAAATTCAGGGGACCATACACTAAAAGGGTAAAATTTGCAGTATGAAAATCGTACCTTAATAGACCCAACTTCAAAAAAAGCCAAAGGAAGAATTTGCCACCATGGAGATTAACGTTCTTAATGAGAATCCATTCTAAAGCCCTGGTAGCATTTCCCAAAGTCTAGTTCTCTCTCTCTTTTTTTATGTTTATTTATTTATTTTTAAAAGAGGGGAGGGAGAGAAAATCCTCAGAGACGCTGCACTGCCAGTGCAGAGCCCGATGCAGGGCTTGAACCCATTAAGCATGAGGTCATGACCTGAGTCAAAAGCAAGAGTCAGATACGTATTGACTGAGCCACCCAGGTGCCCCCCTTGAGTCCAGTCCTAAGCACAGTCTGAGCAAGGACAACCTCAGAATTGGAAAAGCATTCCCAAAGTGGGAAGCTTTGAAGATACTGGGCTAGGGTGGAGGTGGGTATAAGTGGAGGAAAAAAATTTAGTACTAATCGAAAATAAAATTTACGTAAAAGTAAAATCTTCTCCACTGCAAGAGTGACGGATTTAGACATTATATAACAAATCAGAGAATGTCAGGGCACCTCATTTTCAGGTCCCCCAAGGTGAGTGTCCTGGAGGAGCACAGAGAGCTGGCAAAGACTTGAAGGTTTGAGTTCCAAGCCTCTGTTCTGAGTCACCTACTTGGTGAATTTCAGCAAGTCCTTCGACTTTTCTGGGCCCCATTTCCTCACCTGGTAAAATAGGGTAGTAGATCGAACTGGGGTGGTAAATATATTTGACTGATCTGGATTCTTGGCACAAACCTCCTAAAACCCTTGGAATTTTCTGATAGGAGTGTCTTTTGTTAACCTTGATGGGCTCATTTTGAGCACTCTGAAGTTGATGTTAATGAGGTGACTTGGGGGTGGGAGGTGGGGGCTAGATGGCCTCAGGATGGGGCTGATCACCAGAAAGACCAAGTAATTATAGGGCAGGAGCTTTCAGCCCCACCCGCTGACCTCTGGGAAGATGGGAAGCTGCTGATAAATACTCTTGAACTGGGAGATTTAATGAGCTTCTGGATTGGAGAGCACCTGGCTTCCTGGAGAGGGTGTGGAAGCCCATCTCCCCCTCCCACACACCTCGCTCTATGCATCTATCTCTTCCATCTGGCTGTTCCTGAGTTAGATCCTTTTATAACAAACTGGTGATCTAGTAAGTAAAATGCTTTTCTAAGGTCCATGAGCTGCTGTAGCAAACTAATTACACCTGAGGAGGGGGGTCTTGAAAACCACTGATTTCCAGCCCTGTATCAGAAGTCCAGATTTGGGATTCACATTTGCAATGGCAAGAGTGGGGACCTGAACCCGTGGGATCTAATACTGACTCCAGGTAGATAGAGTCAGATTTGAGGGAAATTGTAGGACAGCCAACTGGTGTCTGAGAATTGCTTGGTGTGAACACATCTGTAACATACACACACACACACACACACACACACACAATTTTGGTGGCCCAGAGTGTTCAGTGCTGTTACTGCAGAGGACACATACAGGAATGTTTTTCCTTAGAACTGGGTAGCTCGTTAAAAAAAAGAAAAGAAAAAAGAACTTGGTAGCTCTAAGTTCTGGTCCTGTCTCTAGTCATTCCATGTACTTTTTCTTAATTCTCTTCATTTTAACTACCATCTGTTTGCTCATGAGTTTCAAAGTCATCCCTTCAGTGTGGATGGCTACATGTCTGGGTAGCCCCAGGAATCTTAAACTCACCCTGAACTCCCCTTTTTCCTTCTTCAACAAACTCCCTTCTTTCTCTTCCCTCACAGTCAGTGGCAACAAGCCACTGTCACCAAAGCCAGGAACTCAGGAGCCATCTTTGACTCCTCCCCCTCCCTCATTTCTCATCAGCCAGGCTGTTGTCGAGCCCTGACATTTTAACCTCTTGGTAATTCCCAAATCTGTGCACAGCTCTGCATGCCAAGTACCATTGCCTTACATCAAACCCTCGTCATCTCTGGCCTGGGCGACTGCCCACAACTTCCTAGCTGGCCTCCTGGCCTTGGACCTGTCAACCTGATATCCACCCTCCATACAGACACCGGAAATGTCTTTTTTAAAACATGCATCAGAGCATGTCACCCCTCTGCTTAAAACCCCTCAATGACCCACAGCAATGGTGCTTACTCTTTCTTGAGTCACACGCCTCTTTGAAAAGCTGATGAATGCAATTAACCTTCTCTCCAAAACAAGCAATGAAACACACACACACACACACACACACACACACGCACGCATGCACGCACGTGCGTGCATCCCCCTACCCCCTTGAGAAATACAATGGATAACTGAATTCCATCCAGAGACTCTTGGTCTACATGGTAAAGTCCAAGTCCCTCATCACATCAAAACACTCTTTACACATTACACACTAAGCCTCTGGCAACCTGGAACTTTTGTTTCAAGCTGTTCCCTGAACAATCTTCAAACTATGTTCTGAATTGCCACTTTTCGAATGACAGTCACTCTATCCTGGAGGCCTCGTACCTTATGTCTCAGCCACCCAGAACAGACTTCTACTTTTCACTTTTCCATCTACTGCATGCTGCCCTGTTTGCCCGGAACGTCCTTCTTCTCCCCTTTCCCAGTCAACTCTTCCTTCTCTTTCTGGTCACGGCTCTGGCACATGACCTCCACTTGGAAGTCTTGCCTTATTTTCTCAGTATGGATTACAGGGTCAGCCTCTGTGCATATTTCCAAAATCGAACTGCTATTCCCCATCTATATGCCTGACTTTTCCTGCCAACACCTTCAACATTAGACTGTTGAGCTCTTTGAAGGCAGGACACCAGTACTATGTGGGACTTAATACAAGTCCCAGATATAATGGTGCTCAAAGTGTCTAAGAAGGGAAGGAGGAAAATCCTGTGACTCTAAATCCTAATGATTTCTTCAGACTTCATATACCACTCTTTCTGCAAAGCACCTGCTTACCAAGGAATGCTGCTGTACTTTACAGGAATTATCTGATGAAGGAGTAAGATACTGCAGATCTCCTTTTTACAAATGAGGAACTTAAGTGCACAGAAATTCCCGGCCACAGTAAAGAACACATGTTTCCTAACTGTCTCGTTAGTCCTAATATATCTATCTGCATTGCCTCTAAGAACAGAATCCCTAACGTTAGGAAAATCATAACTCAAGTCGCAAAGCATTTGAAGACTGAATTCAGTGAGTATCTCATAATCAAAACACAAGAGCTTATATAAATAATGACAATCTCCTGTTTTAGTATGGACTACAAATAATTTTTTGGAGGACTGTTGGCTACCATTTGACTTATAATGACAGCAGTGAAAAAAGTATTTTACTGTTTAACCTTAAAAATAACAATAGTTCCTCTTTTAGGAGCTTATGCAATTCCTCTAGCCACAAAAGAACACCGTGTGTGTGTACTTTATATTATTTTTAAATTTCCTCCACATGTGTTGGAGAACCCATAGAACGGATTGCATGATTCAAATTAACGACCATCAGTGAGTTCTACAAAAGCTTTTATCTCTTGAGGATCACTAAAGGTATAGCCATAGAACCAAACATAATTAAATCACCTAAGTATAAAGCTTATAGAGCTCCCAAAAAAGCGAAGAACCTTCAGCCACACGACTATGGCCACCTAACTAAGAAGTGGCTAAGGCTATTTTGGAAGCCATGGAAAAATCTCAAGATCACATTGTCACCTGATGAAAACCAAAACAAAACTCTACACAGACCAACGCCTCCTGTGAGATTCATAAGGATCTGTTATTTCAGAGGGATTCCAGGCTAGAGCACGGTGGCAAGACCAAGGAAAGCAAATGATAAAGCAGGCTAAGCTAATTTTCACCCCTCAAATCCTCTTCTCCAAATTCTTACTTCTGTTCTCTGCACAGTGCCTTTCAAAATGAAGGAAAATGATAGGATACCATACTTTTGAAGGTATTTGCTTTTTGTCAAATCTGTACCCGAAGATGAAGGCAGTATTAGGTGGCTATCTGGAGAGCCAGCAAGATTGTTCTTGAACACTGAATGTTAAGGGCTCTTGTCACAGTGCTTGCTGAGCTTCATTCAAGAATGACAAGACGACAGGAACAAAAAGAACAGGGGAGGATGTGCTGGCATGAAGCCTTCCTGTGGGCTCCCCCGAGGGAGCAAAGATGTTCTCTGGGAATAAACTGAGGTTGATCAATTTTGTTCAAAGAACCATTTAGAAAACGTCTTCTTCCCAAGCCTTAAAACATGGCCATATTGAAGACTGGAACACTCCATTCGCTTTATTTCAATGGAAGAGCAGTTTCTTTCTCAAGACCATTAAATACAATCTATCTACATTTAAGTAGTTTTAGGGGACAAAAGTGTTGGGATTTCCATTCGAACCTGGTTAAACTTTCCTTCACTGAAGTATGCTATTTTCCATCTATAGATAGTGATTGCAACAGTGGTGTTGGAAGGTTTATCCGAGAGCCAGCTTTGTGCTGAAGTACTTTTCCTGGGGAAAGGCACTGACCATGCATTTCTTAAATAGAGTAGAATTAGCTATTTCCTCCATCTTTGATCTCTCGCATCCTTATACCCCTTGTGCTCAGCACAGAAATAAGTGCTCAATAAAAGTTTATCAAATAAAAAATGTTTTTCTTTTTCATACACGCTTCCTCTTCAACTTTTTTATCCAAAGTCCTCTCTGGAATAGAAGTTAAGTCTTCCTTCTCCACATTTAATATCTCATCACCTGATTGTTTTGCAGTTAAACGACAGGAGAATTCAACAACAATGACGAAATCTTGACTAGTAACTAAGAATTCCTTAAAGTGCCTTTTTAGTTATAAAAAGTAAAGCCACTCTTTAATAGAAGGCAACTCCACCTAAAAGGATAAATTACTATGGGTAGACCCATAGGTTCAGAGCACCTATGAAGAAACGAACAGCCGATCCAAATTTGTATGAAAGCAACAATTATTAGGAGAGTTTTAGAATCAAAGGGGACCTGAACATCAGGCCGCCAGATCTGGTGTCCCATCTACTCCAAACCTGTCTTTGTCTAGCGTCTCCCTTTGCCTCCACATCCTCCTGAAACGTCCTCCCTCAGGCTAGCAGTTCACAAGAAGGCAAATAAAGCAAGAACAGCAAAAAGGGCAAAGGACAGCAATATAATGTGTAATTCAAGGCTCTATGAATTTTCTGATATGAATGAACAGATAGCGTCCTACTTCTTGAACTATTGAAATGCCCCTCCTCCTATCCTGTATCGTACATAATGCAATTAAACCATGGGAAGCCTGGTTCCATTCTCTACATCCTACTTAGGAAGCTTCATCAGTATTCATGAGAGGTAGAGCTTTATGATCTAAGGGAAATGGGGATCACATCTTTTAATTCAAGGAATTTAAAGCTTTTAAATATTTTAGAGTCATCACATGAAGTTTCTCAGTTTATGCTCCTTTATTCAAGAAAATCTATAATACCAGCCAGTGGCAAAGATGTGAGCAACTGAAACTCCCAAAAGCTGCCAGGGGGAATGTGAATCAGAAGGGCCACTTTGGAAAACTGACAGTATCTACCAAAACTGAATATATGCCTTTCCCTGGGGTCTGGCAGTTGTAGCAGTGAGTATCATCCTAAGAGAAATGAGCATTTACGCCCACCAAAAACATGTAAAAGAATGTTCACAGCAGTGTCGCTCCTAGTAATACAAAACTGGAAACAACCTAAATGTTCTTCAACAACAGAATGGGTCAATAAATTGCAGAGTATATTCATATTTAGGAATAGCACTCAGTTAAAACACACACACACACACACACACACACACCATTGCTACTGAGAACAAGATTTAACCTAATCACAATACTGAATAAAAGAAGCTGGACATAAAGAACTTTGTAGGATGATTTGATTTACAGGAAGTTCAAACACAGGCAAAGCGATGGCATTAGAAGCCAGAAGGATATTGACAGAGAGGGGGAGGGGCTAGAATTGCCCTATATCTGTATCCAAGGTTATGTGGGCACATAACCATATAAAAGCTAATGGAATTGTACTGTTAAGATGTGTGCAGTTTGCTGTATGCAGATTACACCTCATTTAGGAAAATCTGGAAAGAGATGTAGAAATCTCTGAGATTGTTTCTAAATATAAAGGAATTCAGTGCAGCTTAAGTATAGTTCCAAGCACTGATCTTTGTACTTTCAGAAAGCCTCTGAACGCTACTGAAAAACTCACTACTTCACATCATATAAAACAGCAAGCTGACTTTGTATTAACAGACTCCGGAAAACATATTGTACGATACATTCGAAATGTACATATTTACCAATTAGCAAAGATAAATGTTTCAGAAATGCAAAATGTCTGTGTTCCCACTCTTTTCTCCCTTCTGTTCCATTTCCTACTCTATAATTCTGAATTCATTTTTTTAAACAGAAGCTATTGGAAATAATTCCTGCACGTCTATAATGAAAATACTTTATGTCCCACTGAGACTTCAAGTTAGAAGGTTAGAATTCTGGAGCCGGAGGAGACACGGCCAGGCATCCTCACTGGACACTGGACGCCAGGATTCGGAAGCGGTGGGTGCTAGTCCCAAGGTTGCTGGCCCATATAGGGGCCCAAGGCTCCGGGGCTTCTCAGGCTCCCAGAAATGTCTCCTCCACCCTTAACTCGAATCGACCTTCTCATCGTTCCAAATCGATGAGCTGGATCCAAAGGGGATTTTTTCTTTTTCTTGCATTGCCAGCGTGCCACTCAGTAGACTATTTGGGAACAGTCAGCTGAGTCCTTGAAAACCCCCTTGGGGTTTAATGCTGGGGATAAAACAACAACAACAACAACAACAACACACCAAGTAGAGGAGGAATGAGCAGCTAATATTTTCATATGTAAATCCTGCTTGTATAGCATTTCCGAAGTAGCTGTTAGTTGATCCCACCGAAATTCGGCAGGGGTGGGGGGTCGTTACCCCGGATGACTAGCTCCAGGGGAGAACGCGGGCGCATTTCCTCCTCCGAGTTCACTCGGTAAATCAAAACCTCAAGAGAAGAGCCAAAGACGCCACTCCAGAGTGTCCGGGGTCGGTCCCGGCGCGGTCCGGGGCCACCTGGCACCACCCCCGGGGGCCGCGGCCTCGGGCGGACGGTCCTCCGCCCTGCGCGCGGGCCGAGCGAG
>NC_043703.1:71308486-71330119 GCF_006229205.1 Suricata suricatta | reverse complement strand
CCCGGGGCTCCCCGACTGTGGCGGGGGAGATCGGCGCGGTTCCGCCGGGGAGGCGGTCCGGGCTCTGCAGCCCTGGCTGGGGAGGAGGCGCGGCAAGAGCCGCCCTGGCCCCGGGCGCCCCCGAACCCTCCCGTTTGGATCTCGGAGCCTGGGCGACAGCCGCGAACCAGAAACCGTGCGCGGGGGGTCTTTGAGGCCCCGGGATGGCGGCTAAATCCGCGTCCCATGACCGCAGCTCTGGGGAGTGCGCCGACGCGCAGAGGGTAGCGTTCCAGGTTCGGGGGATCCTAATTGAGGACTGGTTTTCTTTGTCTCACCCTCCACCTCTAAGGATGCTCCGGACCCAGTCATTAGCGGCGGCCAGAAAAGCAGGCTCGGTTTCAAGGTTGACACTGAGGCTAAGGGCCAGCCAGAGAAAGGAAAGCAAAACGCAGAGAGAGAGCATCCCAGAGGATGTTTTGAACGATCCATTCCCTCATTCTCCTACTTCATCGCATACGATCTCAAGTTGAAAATTATTTTCTTTGCTGTGAGTGGAAGATTGGAAAGCCCTGGATGCCAATTCTGAATCTTCCCTGAACTAGCCCTTTGACCTTCACAAGCCACTTACCCTCTCAGAGTCCCAGTGTAGTCACCTGTAAATGAGGGCAGTGGACCACATGGGTTATAATGTGAATCCACGTTCTAGGAATGCCATGCTTCTCATTGTAAAGCATGATCATTGCCAGTGTTCATTCTTAGTCCCCTTCCCACGGCTGTAGTCGATAACACAATACTTTTTACCCCCTAGGGCGTGACGGAAACAAAAGTGCCTACCATGGTGCAGCCACTATGGGAAACAGTATGGCAGTTTCTCAGAAAATGAAAAATGGAATTATCATATAGTCCAGCAGTCCCACTTCTGGGTATATACTCAAAAGAACTGAAAGAGGCTCATGAAGAGATATTTGTACACCCACGTTGATAGCAACATTATTCACAATAGCCAAAAGGTGGAAACACCCCAGCTATCCATTCGCAGATGAACTGGAGAAGCAAAATGTGGTGTATCCATACAATGAACTATTATTCAGTCCTCGAAAGAAATTTTGACACGTTACAACATGGGTGAACCTTGAGGACATGCTAAGTGAAATAAGGCAGTCAAAAGAAGACAAAAAGACAAACACTGCGTGATTCTGCCTATGTGAGTTACCTAGAGTAGTCAAATTTATAGAGACAGAAAGGAGACAGGTAAGTGCCATGGGTTGGAAGGAGGGAGCATAGAGAGTTGGTTGTTTGATGGGTACAGAGTTTCAGTTTTGCAGGATGGAAGAGGGTTCTGGACTTTGGGTGTATAGCCGTATGCATGTACTTACACTGTGAACTGTGCACTTAAAAATGGCTGAGGTGGTAACTTATCTGAGGTACATTTTGTCACAAGTAAAAGTTTAAAAAATGTGAAGTGTCTGTCTTTGGTAGAACATAGAACTAGAGGAAGAGGCACGAGTTGAGGGAGACACGAAGAGATAAAAGCAAAGAAGGAGGGTGGTAATGAGAAGAAAAATGGGCAAGTAAGCCTTCTAATTGCCAAGATTGAATGCATTACCTTTTATTTATAGCTTGATCACTTTAAGCTTTAAAAGAAATTGATGATTACAAGTTTGCAGAATATCAGCTTGGATAGAGCACTGTTCAAGAACACAAAATCATGAAGATATGTTGCTCCTGCAAAAAAAAAAAAATATTGGGCACGAGGCAGAAATTTCTGCAAGATGGGAGGGATAGTCAAATAACAAATGAGTGAAAATCGCAGAGAAAGACAAACACCATGTGATTTCACTCATATGTGGGATTTAAGAAAGAAAACAGAGAGACAAACCAGACTCTTAAATACCAAGCGCAAACTGGTGGTCACTAGGATGGGAGGTAGGAAGAAGGATGGGTGAAATAGATGAAGGGGATTAAGAACGCACTTCTGCAATCAGCGCTGAGAAATGTACAGAATTGTTGGCTCACTATATTGTGCCCCTGAAACTGATAGAATTATACTTTTAAAATGTACTGAAGAGTTGAGATTTAATAAAAATAATTTTTACTCCTAACAACAAAAGAGAAGAGAAATTAAGACTAGTTTCAATGCACACTTGATTTTCCCTGAAATATTTTGGAGTATAGAGGCCGACTTTTGGGAGGCGAGATAGTGCCCAGCACTGAAGGGTGCCAAGGGCCCTGTCTAGTATGGTACACCTAATTTATTCCTCACAGCACCACTCTAAGGAAGGTCGCCGTACATTATCTAGAGCCTTCGATTCTGCTGCCTGTTATGCGTACTCAAGTATGAAATTCTGGTTCCTGAGCTCATCATATAAAACCCATTATAATGAAACTCGCAGGGGCACCTGGAAGGCTCAGTTGACCAAGCATCAGAATCTTGATTTTCGCTTACATTGTGGTTCATGACATCAAGCCCCTCATCAGGCTCTGTGCTGGCAATGGAGCATGCTTAGGATTCTCTCTCATCTCGGCTGCTCCCCTGTGTGTGTGTGTGTGTGTGTGTGTGTGTGTGTGTGTGCTTGCTCTATAAATAAATAAATAAATAAATACAAACAAACATACACCCAGAAGCTCCTAAAGGGGCAAGAAGCAACCAGGAGGAATGAGATGAAAAAAGAAATCAAAAGAGAAGAAGTGTATTTCTGGGTTTGGATGGAGCATCTTGGATTTGTCCTATAAAGGACATAGTTGATGTAGATTTTTACCACCATAATACTTAGCTGCTACATAGCTAAAAGTAAGTGATCGTTCATCTTAACACACGTATTTCCAGCCCTTAAATTACACTAATATGTCCCTCTCCCTCTTCAAAAATCATGATATATTTTCAGTGACATCCCTTTTTTAGCTCTCTACAAAAATGACATTAAAGCACTTCACCTATAGGTTGTCACTGAAAATATCCACTACAAAACAATCAACTAGTGAGTTCATATAATGATATACTATATATAACAGTGAAAATAAATGAACCACAGTTATCTGGAACAACACAGATGAATCTCAAAAACCATGTTGGGGGGTGCATTTATTTAAGCAAGCAAGTCACGGCAAAACCAAACAATGTTCTCTTTAGGAATATATTCATAGGGGTGTAAAGCAAGTGAAGGAATAATTATGACAAGTCAGGACAGGGCTTACTCTAGAATGCGGCAGAAAGAGGAGGATTCAATTAGAGATTTCATTAGGGAAGGCAGACTGCAGATTTCTAAGGACCTGATAGTACTCTGTTTTTTTAAAATATTTGTTTTAAATGTTTATTTATCTTTGAGAGAGAGAGAGAGCAGGGCAGGGGCAGAGAGAGAGGGAGACACAGAATCCAAAGCAGGCTCTAGGCTCTGAGCTGTCAGCACAGAACCTGATGTGGGGCTTGAACCTTTGAACTGTAAGATTGTGGCCTGAGCCAAAGTAGACGCTTAACTGATTAGACACCCAGGCGTCCCAATACTCTATTGTTTTTTTTTTAATATTTTATTGTCAAACTGTTTTCCATAACTATTGTTTTTTTAACCTCTGTAATGGATGCTGGATATTTGCTGTATTATTATTATTATTATTTAAACCATATAACTATTTTTTAACTATATAACTTTTTATACACTGCTGTAAGTATGGTGTATTTCACAATAAAAGAAAAAATTAAAGGAATTTTGACACAACACTTTTCTACCTATGGAGTAAACTTATCCAAACAAACAAAAACCATGGATTCTGATTAAGATCCTAGATCCAGCTACCAATGTATAGGGAAGACATGGGACAGTGGAACATTGTAAATAATGACACAAGGATATAATTAGAAAATTCCAGACCCCAGCCAAGATTATAGAACAAATAACCTAATTTCTTAAATAAAAATTTGTAAGAAAAATATAAGTTGGATACAGAAACTATACATTAAAGGAGAACTTATATCAAGCAATTGCAGAATGCAATGTAAGGATTTTATTTAGATCCCAATTAAAGCAAACTGATAAGATAGAATAGTCAAGAAAATGTGATCACTGTTTTTATCTGTGATATTAAATAATTATTGTTTTAAAAAGCTCAGATGTGATAATATTGTTATGTATTTTTAAAATAGTTCCTGCCTTTCCAGAAGCACATATGAAATATTTACAGATAAAATTGAGAGGTTGAGAGAGGACTAGAGAATGACAGCTAATGAATGTGGAGTTTCTTTGGGGATGATGAAAATGTTCTAAAATTAGTTGTGGTGATGGTTGCACAATTCTGTAAATATACTAAAAACCATCGGGTTGTACTCGAAATAGGTGAACTCTGTGGCATGTCAGTTCGATCTCAAGGCTCAGTTGGTTAAGTGTCCGGTTCTTGGTTTCGGCTCAGGTCATGATCTCAGGTTTCCTGAGTTTGAGCCCCCCCAGCAGGCTCCATGCTTACAGAGCAGAGCCTGCTTGGGATTCTTTCTCTCTCTCTCTCTCTCTCTCTCTCTCCTCTCTCTGCCCCTTCCCTTCTCATGCTCTCTCTCAAAATAAATAAATATGCTTTTAAAAAAATTTTTTTTAAGGATCTATTGAAAAAAAACCCAAAAAGGTAAATGATTTAAAGTCTTCGGGCACTTGGGTGACTCAGCTGGTTAAGCATCTGACTCTATTTCAGCTCAGGTCGTGATCTCATGATTCATGAGTTCGAGTCCCGTGTCTGGCTCTATGCTGACAGTGAGGAGCCTGTGTGGGTTTCTCTCTCCTCCCTCCGTCTCTGCCCCTCCCTTGCTCATGATTTCTCTCTCAGATCAAATAAATAAACATTAAAAAAATGATTTAAAATCTGAGATGTTCTTCAAAATAATTTGATATGGAGGGTTTGAGTAGGGAAATCAAAATTGACCATATGTTGGGTGACTGGGTGGCTAAGTTGGTTGAACGTCTGACCAGCTCAGGTCATGATTTCACAGTCCGTGGGTTCGAGCCCCACGTCGGTCTCTGTGCTGACAGCTCAGAACCTGGAGCCTGCTTCAGATTCTGTGTCTCCCTCACTCTCTGCCTTTCCCCTGCTCACTCTCTGTCTCTCAAAAATAAAATAAAGACAAAAAATTTAAAAAAATTGACCATGTGTAACTAATATCGAACCTCAGCAATACTTCTATAAGTTCATTATACTTTCCTTAGAAAATTTCTCTAATAAAAAGATTTGGGGGGAAAAAGAGTTTGAAATAATGGAGTAGTTAGTCATCCTGAATGTGTGGAAGATAACTATCCTCCTTTAGACATCACCAGTTGCTTTTTACTGTGCTTTTCCTAACCCACAGCATAGCCCTGGAAACTGTTTTTATTTTTTTTTTATTTTTTAATGTTTTTTTTAAATTTATTTTTGAGAAACAGAGAGAGCGCAAGCAGGGGAGGGTCAGAGAGAGACGGAGATACAGAATCTGAAGCAGGCTCCAGGCTCTGAGCTAGCTGTCAGCACAGAGTCCGACACGGGGCTCAAACCCATGAACCATGAGATCATGACCTGAGCCGAAGCCAGACGCTTAACTGACTGAGCCACCCAGGTGCACCCGGAAACTGTTTTCTTTCTTTTTTTTTTTTTAATTTTTTTTAATGCTTTATTTATTTTTGATACAGAAGAGACAGAGCATAAGAGGGGGAGGGTCAGAGAGAGAGGGAGACACAGCATCTGAAACAGGCTCCAGGCTCTGAGCTAGCTGTCAGCACAGAGCCCGACTCGGGGCTCGAACCCACAAACGTGAGATCTGACCTGAGCCGAAGTTGGAGGCTTAACCGACTGAGCCACCCAGGCGCCCCCGGAAACTGTTTTCAAGACACAAATTTGGTGGCACACAGGTGAACCGTAAAACTCCCACTGTGGCACTGTGTGGTCCCTGACAGTTGTCTGTTATGCCTAAGATAAACTCAAAATAATGGTCTCCATAGAATTCTTGGCAGCAGGTAATGGGTTGGTTTGTTAAGGGTGCTTTACCAAAGTACCACAAACTGAGTGGTTTCACCAACAAATTTATAGTCTCATGGCTCTGGAGACTAGAATTCAAGTTCAAGGTGAGGTAAGTAAGGGTTGGTTCCTTCCAAGAGTGGTGCGGGAGAATCTGTTCCATGCCTTGCCCGGAGCTTCTGGGGGTTCACTGGCAATCTTTGATGTTCTTTGGCTTCTGCTATATCACCCTGATCTCTGTTTTCATCTTCACATGGCATTCTCCCTGTGTGGGTGTCTGTCTCTGTGTTCAAGTCCTCCCCCCTTTTCTTTAAATTTATTTTTGGGAGACAGAGAGAGACAGTGTGAGCAGGGGAGGGGCAGAGAGAGAGGGAGACAGAGAATCTGAAGCAGGCTCCAGGCTCTGAGCTAGCTGTCAGCACAGAGCCTGATGCGGGGCTCAAACCCACGAACAGGGAGATCATGACCTGAGCCAAAGCAGGACACTTAACTGGCTGAGCCACCCAGGCGCCCCCAAATTTCCCCTTTTTATGAGGACACTAGTCCTATTGGGTTAGGGCCCACCCTCAGGACCTCATTGTAACCTGAGTACCTCTATAAAGATCCTGTCTCCATATAAAGTCATGATCTGAGGTAGAGGGATTAGGACTCCAAAATATCTCTTTTGGGGAGAAGGGGGAGGCACAATTCCACCCAAAGTGAGTAGGTTTCAGAATCAGTACCTAGACATTAATCCATAGGATTCTTCTACAACTGAGTTATTAATTGCTATATAAATTGCTATGTTAAACAGATTGCAATTTAAGGCTTTGGTTTTACAAAGGAATAGAACATGAGTTACTTTTAGAAGTTAACAAAAATGAGAGCCGTTACAAATTATGGCTCTAAAGAGTTCCATTAGAAAGGATACAAAACTATGCAGTCAAATGCTCTACCCCTGAGCTAAACCCCCGGGGCCTGAAAGGATACAAAACTATGAAAACATGTATTAGGTTTTTAGAAATGATATAGATCCTCAAATGCCTGGACATCAGTAGACCAAAACGCAAACTGGTTATCTCCCACTTGTGGACTCAGGAGTGCGATGGAACTGGTTTCTCCAATTAGAAATCCAAGGCTCGAGGGGCGCCTGGGTGGCTCAGTCGGTTGAGTGTCGGGCTTCAGCTCAGGTCATGATCTTGCAGTTCATGGGTTCAAGCCCCACATCAGGTTGTGCTGACAGCTCAGAGCCTGGAGCCTGTCTTCAGAATCTGTGTCTCTCTCTCACTCTGACCTTCCCCTGCTCATGATGTCTCTCTCTCTCTCTCTCTGAAAAGTAAATTTAAAAAAATTTAAAAGAAAGAAAGAAAGAAAGAAATCCAAGGCTCGGAGCAACGTCTGGCTTGGTCAGTCAGCAAAATATGCAGCTCTTGTTCTTGGGGTCATGAGTTCAGGCCCCATATTGGGTATGGAGATGACTTAAAATTGAAGCCTTTAAAACAAACAAATAAAAAAGAAATACAAGGCTTAGATCTGTGAGATGGCACACCCAAGGTCTTTCATGTAATATGAGGCTACTGGGATTCAGGCTGGCTTGCATACACAGCCCTGCCTTTTTTTTTTTTTTTTTTAAGAGAGCGAGAAGGAAAGAGGCAGGAGAGGGAGAGAGAGTCTTCAGCAGGCTCCATACCCAGCCTGAGATTGTGACCATGAAATCATGACTTGAGCCAAAATCAAGAGTCAAAGGCTTAACTGATTGAGCCACCCAATCACCCCTATAGCCTTGGTTTTAGCCATCATGTCTCAGTATAATTGCCAAACACTGTACGAACCACTTTACAACTGTTATCTTATTTAATTCTAATAACAATCCTGTAGTTAGTATCATTATTCCTACTCTAAAGGAGTCTATGAAGAGCATAAACTCTGAAGCAGGGAGAGATGGATGATTCCAGAGGCCAAGGAAAGGAGTTCATGAAAAGGAGACAAGTACTGAAGATGCCCGCATCTGTTGCTATGACTCCTTGGCTCATATTAAAGTGTCAAAACAAGCAAACAAACAAACAAGCAAACAAAAAAAATACTAAGGATGTAGAAGACTTGAACAATACATTTAACAAGACATTTACAAACTAGAAGCAGAGAAGATACTTCCTTTTTGGACTTCTTTGGCACTTTAGAAAATCTTGATCATATACTAGATCACATAAATAAATCTCAAAAGCAAAGGTTACCTTCTCTGATCACTCTATAATAAGGCCAAAAAATTAATAATATAAGTTTGATTCCAAAATCTTGGAAGTTTTAAACACTCTGCTAAGCAGTATGGGACTCAAGGAGAACATGGATTAAATAGCCAACAACATATAAAATAATGGAACTAAACACAAAATGGAAGGGAAGGGGCAGAGTTTTAGCAAATCAAGAAAACTAATACTCAGCTAATTAACATACTTCAGACAAAAGGAAGAGAAAAGAGGAGGTCTGAGAGGGAACTGGGACCCATTTATAGTTCAAGGAAAATCACAAGGGATGCTGCTATCTTGGTATCTAGGAATGGAGAAAGGACTTTGAGGAACCCCAAGGGAAACATGGAGACTAATTGGTGGGGGAAGGTAGGACAGCCTCTAGCCCCCTTTCCCTTTGGAAGCCAGAGAAAGGGGACTGCAGGAAGGATGAATATGGGGCATGCCAGGCAAGTGCATATTGGCCCAAAGTCTAGGTGTGAACTTTTTAGAGAGTGAAAAAGAATTGGCTTTTCTTGTCCACGGGGCTCATGAAGCACAGCAGGGCAGTTTAGTTGGGGCCTATAACACATCTACAGAGAAGAGCAGAAAGTACTCATCAAAAGAAACTGAGAATCAAAAAGACAAATAACAAGTGTGGGTGAGGATGTGGAGAAATCAGAACCCTCCTACCCTCGCAATGGACAAGTGGGTGCTCTGGGAATTTCTCGCAAGGTTAAACATATAGTTACCTTCTGACCCAGTGACTTTACTCCTCAGTTTGTACCCAAGAGAAATGAAAGCATAGTCCACAGAGCAACTCCTACATGAATGTTCTTAGCAACTTCACAGTAGCCAAGAAGTGGAAACAATTCACATGCTCATCAAACAGATGAACAGGAGAACAAATGTTGTGTATCCACACTACAGAATATTATTTGGCCAGGAAGAGGAAAGGTGGATGCTACACTGTGGTACCTTAAAAACTTATGGTAAGCAACAGAAGCAAGTAATAAAACACCGCAGACGATGTGATTCCATTTATAGGAAATGTCCAGAATAGGCAAATCAGTACAGACGGAAAGCAGAGTAGCGGTTTCCCAGAGCTGGGCTCGGGTGCAAATGAGGAGTAGCTGTAAATGGGTCTGAGGTTTCATTTTAGGGTCACAAAATGTTCTTCATGTAAATTGTGCCCAGCTCTATGAATACCCAATGACCACCAAATTATACATTTTAAATGAGTGATGAGTTTGGTGGCGTATGATTTAGATCTCAATACATGTGTATTTTAAACAAGAAAAAAAAAGGAAGAAAGAAACAGAATTGTATGCTTGTCAAGAGTCAGCAGCAGAAATAACCTTACAGTTTAAGAAAGGAATCATTTGGGGCACCTGTGTGACTCAGTTGGTTAAGCGTCCGACTCTTGACTTTGGCTCAGGCCATGATCTCATGGTTTGTGAGTTTGAGTCTCTTATCAGACCGTGCACTGACGGTACAGAGCCTGCTTGGGATTCTTGCTCTCTCCCTCTCTCTCTCTGTTCCTCCCCAGCTCATGCTTTCTCTCAAAATAAATAAATAAACTTAAAAAAAAAAAAGAGTGGCCCAGCTCAGGTCCAAGAAGCTGATAGAGGAAAAGGGAATTATTAGCTATAGGTTTCACGTTCTTCCTACACAAACCTGTTCACTTAGGGTCTGCGTGCTGCTTCTTGACCACAGGGGGATTTTTGGATTTATCGTTCTCTACTCCCCTCCACTCCTGTGCACCACATGGGTATGTATGGTGGCACGGAAGTCTGGAAGGCATTTAAGATTCAGAGGAGCAGCCCTGAAAGCTTGGACTAGCCACATACCACTAGACTGCTACTTAAGAGAAATAAACTTTGTGTTTAATCCACCGTATCTTGGGATCTCTTTCTTACAGCAGCTTAGTCTATACCTGGACCATTTTTATTCCCATGACTTCTCCATATAAACCCGTATTTAGAGGGGCACCTGAATGGTTCAGTCAGTTAAGCGCCTGACTCTTGATCTCAGCTCAGGTCATGGTCTCACAGTTGGTAAGATAGAGCCCCGAGTTGGACTCTGTGCTGACAGCGAGGAGCCTGCCTGAGATTCTCTCTCTCCCTCTCTCTCTCTCAAGATAAATGAATAAACTTAAAAACAAAATGCAAAACACAAAAGAAACCTGAAGTTTGAATCACAGTGAACTAGAGTTCCAAGCTCACTACGTTCTACCTTGTTTCCATGCTGTTTCTGTTTGGAGTGATCCCTTCTTTGTTCTCACAACTTCCCCCATCCCTTCCACTCTGCCTTCTAGATTTGTCCTGGACCACTCTGTCAGCCCCCTGACTGTACCCCAGCTGTGAGCTGGGTGTATCCTGTTTCTCACATCTGTATGTTGCACTGTGTTTGTCCCATTCCTACCCACTCCCCACCCACACCGCTTTATTCACATGTGTATTCCTAGGTCCTAACAGAGTGACTAGCATACAGTATGCTTTCATAAACCATTAAATATTTGTTGTTCGACTTGTTGAATTAAATTTTTTTTAATGTTTTATTATTTATTTTGGAGAGAGAGAGACAGAGTATGAGCAGAGGAGGGGCAGAGAGAGGAGACACAGAATCCAAAGCAGGCTGCAAGCTCTGAGCTGTCAGCACAAGAGCCTGATGCGGGGCTCGAACCCATGAACCGAGAGATCATGACCTGAGCCAAAGTCGGACGTTTAACCAACTGAGCCCCCCAGGCGCCCCTACTTGTTGAATTTTTTGACAGGTTTCTAAAACATTTTTTAAAATAGAAATTTTCAAACACACAAAAGTAGAGGTAACAATGTAACAATTCACATATTCATCATTCAGTTTCAACAATCATGATCATTTCACCAGTCCTGGGAATGAATAGAGTTCAAGAGCGGAGTCTTTGCAGATGATGCTCTAACTAAGAAAAGTTTATTTCCACAGGGAGAATTTAAATCACCGTGGCAAACTGTCAAAGAGATGTTTTAGAGCAGATTGGCTTTTTGAGGTAGCAGGGGGTCTTCAAATCAGAGCTTGCATTTTCTTTTTCTTTTTAAAACTTTTTAATGTTTATTTTTGAGACAGACAGAGCATGAGCAGGGGAGGGGCAGAGAGCAAGGGAGACACAGAATCTGAAGCAGGTTCCAGGCTCTGAGCACTCAGTGCAGAGCCTGACGCCAGGCTTGAACCCATGAACTGCAGGATCATAATATGAGCTGAAGTCAGATGCTTAACTGACTGAGCCACGCAGGTGCCCCTGGATCCTGCATTTTTAAGTGAAGAGGCAATAAGAGAAATAAAGTTATTCTTCATTCCCTCTTTCAAGTAACACTTACTAAATACCTTTTATGTGCTAGGCACTGGATTTACATAGCTGAGGAAGACAATTTCTATATTTATTTAAAATTTTTTTCAGTGTTTATTTTGAGAGAGAGAGAGAGCGAGCGAGCAGTGGAGGGGCAGAGAGAGAGAGGGAGAGAGAGAAAGAATCCCAAGCAAGCTACATTCTGCCAGCACAGAGTCCAATGCGGGAGCGGGGGAGGGGCTTGAACTAATGAACCCATGAGATCATGACCTGAGCTGAAATCAAAAGTCAGACGATTAAATGGCTGCGCTACCCAGGCATCCTAACAGTGCCTATATTTAAAGAGGCATGTAATCTAATATGGGTTCACAGTCACCTAGAAAATACCTGTGCCACAGTATGATTAGGGCTTTGATGGGAACATGTGCCTGCCATGACAGAGTTACAGAGAAAAGTGTGGTCAGTTCTCTACAAAACATTCCCTGCACCTGTGGGCCTGGAAACCTGGCTTCCCCTCAGGGACACTGTCCTCTGTAGCTCTCTCAAACGCTATTTATTCCCCCCAATTTCATATCTGGTGGAGCCTAGATGTGACATTCTCCTCGTTCTCTATTGCTACGCCCATACCCTACTATTACTTCGTTTTCTCTCTTTTGAAAAGAATATTCTAGAGGCACTTGGGTGGCTCAGTCAGTTAAGCATCCGGCTTCAGCTCAGGTCATGATCTCACAGTTCGTGTGTTCGAGCCCCGCGTCGGCTCTGTGCTGACAGCTAGCTCAGAGCCTGGAGCCTGTTTCGGATTCTGTATCTCTCCCTCTCTCTCTGTCCCTCCCCTGCTCACACTATCTCTCTCTGTCTCTCAAAGAAAAAAAAAAGAAAAGAATATTCTATTTCTAGAAGTATACATGTATATGGCAAAAAAAAAAAAGGCAAAGTACACACTCATATACAAGTACTAACTAGTAACTATTATTAATTTGATGCTAATCCACCCAGGTTTTTCTCTATGTGTGTAGATATACATAGAGTTTTGTTGTTGTTGTTAAGTAAACTCTACCCCCAATGTGGGGCTCAAACTCATGACCCTGAGATCAAGAGTCAGTCACAAGCTTTGACTGGAGGACTGAGCCAGCCAGGTGCTCCTATATACATAATTTTTTTTGTATACATAGATTAAAAAAATACTTTTTTAAACATTTGTTTATTTTTGAGAGAGAGAGAGCAGAAGTGGGGGATAGGCAGAGAGAGGTGGGGAGAGGATCCAAAGTGGGCTCTGTACTGACAGCAGAGAGCTCAATGCGGGGCTAAGACTCACGAGTCATGAGATCATGACCTGAGCCAGAGTCAGATGCTTAACTGACGGAGCCACCCAGGCGCCCCTAAAATTCCAGTATAATTAATGTATGATGTTATATTAGTTGCAGGTGTAAATATGGTGATTCAACAATTCTATACATTGCTCAATGCTCATCATGGTAAGTGTACTCTTAATACCTTTATCTACTTCCCCCATTCCCCCTCCCTCCCAGCTCCCTCCTGGTAACTACCAGTTTATTCTCTATATTTAAGTCTGTTTTTTTCATTTGTCTTTGTTTTCTTAAATTTCACATACATTCGAAATAATATGGTATTTGTCTTTAACTTATTTCACTTTGCATTATACTTTCTAGATCCATCTCTGCTGTCACAAATGGCAAGATCTCATTCATTTTTATGGCTGAGTAATATTCCATTGTATATATACATACCACATATTCCTTATCCATTCCTCTGTGCATGGACACTGGGCTGCTTCCATATCTTGGCTGTTGTAGATAATGCTGCAATAAATACAGGACGCATGTATCTTTTCAAATTAGTGTTTTCATTTTCTTTGGGTAAATACCCAGTAGTGATATTACTGGGTCATATGGCAATTCTATTTTTAATTTTTCTGAAGAACTCCCATACTGTTTTCCACAGTGGTTGCACCAGTTTGCATTCCCGCCAACAGTGCCCAAGCGTTCCTTTTTCTCCACATCCTCTCCAACACTTGTTCCCTGTGTTTTTTATTTGAGCCATTCTGACAGGTGTGAGGTGATATCTTTTGTGGTTTCGATTTGCATTTTCCTGATGAGAATGGTGTTGAGCATCTTTTCATGTGTCTGTTGGCCATCTGTATGTTTTCTTTGGATAAATGTCTGTTCATGTCTTCTGCTCATTTCTTTCTTTCTTTTTTTAAATGTACTTTAACATTAAAAAATATTTATTTTTGAGAGAGAACAGGGGGAAAGGCAGAGAGAGAGGAAGACAGAGGATCTAAAGCAGGGCCTGAACCCACAAATTGCTAGATCATGACCTGAGCTGAAGTTGGATGCTTAAACGACTGAGCCACTCGGGTGCCCCAATTTTTTCTTTTAATGTTTATTTATTATTTATTTTGAGAGAGAGAGAGTATGAGCAGGGGGATGCAGAGAAAGAGGGAGAGAATTCCAAGTAGGCTTCACACAGCTCAGAGCCTGGTGCGGGGTTCAATCTCTTGACTGTGAGATCATGACCTGAGCTGAAATCGAATCAGATGCTTGACTGACTGAGCCATCCAAGCACCCTGAGAATTACAGATTTTTAAAAGCTGACAAATACCAGAGATGTCACTAAATTGAGATAAATAATTTAATTTCTACATTTAAATTATTTTAATTAGTTAATTAATTATTAACTGGCTGACATATCTGTAAATCACTTTTTTCCTACCTTCTCTGGCTGCATAATGTTTCGTTGCTTCTTCATACGTTATTGGTTTTAGAAAATCATATTCTCTAGAGAGAATGGAAAGATAATTGGGTCTTACAACAATGGTTGATCAAAATTTTTTCTTATTAATAGTCGAAAACTTCTGCATCACAACTCATGCTTGGTTCTGCAGTGTCAATGTTTAGAACCATTGTCAAATCTGGGAAAATCTTAATTAAATTTCTTTCACATATAAATGGCAAGATTTTAGGGCCATTTCACTGCCTTGGTGCCAGGTTGGCAGGCCATCTTGTCTAGAACCACCAGAATTTGTCAGGACAAGAAGTGTTAGGTATGCTAAGGCTCAATCCAATCATAGAAGCATAAAATAACAACTTCACACAAAGACATACTTGCTGTTTGTAATGCTGCTACAGGCTTTGCCTTGCAAACACGGGGGTTCTGACAAATTCTGTCCTGTGCCATTCCCATTTTTTAAAAAATGAATGGTTCATTTACTCTTGTATACATTGCATTTACGGAACACATTCTTGACAAGCAAGGACTTCCATTTTAAGTAGGCGTTGATGAGAACCAAAGCCTCCAATTTACAATTTCATATGTGTCAATTGGAAGAACTGATTGGAAGAATTTTCTACAGACTAGGCTACATCTTAGCCTAGATCTTTGTGTTATGGTTCATGGTGAGTTGGCTTTGGGAGGCAGGAGTGCTCTTAGAAGCCATTCCTACAACCTGGATGGCTCTCAATTATTTACGTATATATAGAAGTGACTATGAATCCCATAACTATACTCCATTAACCCCAAACTAAGTAAACATATCCCAAGCATAACACAAGGGAAAGTCTGAGCGGAAAGAAATAATAGTTTTAACGAGCTGTGGTTAAAATATATTACTTTTGAAAATCTTACAAATATGGGAACACCATGGGAACACAATGCTAGGGCCCCTCCCAGGGCCACATGCAATCCCAGCTTCATTAGTTTCACAGTAAATTGACCTCTAGTTATTAAATCTTCACATACAGAGGTATCAACTGCCCCCAACTGGATACTTCTTTTCTATGTCCTTGCAGGCCGAGCCCTCGTTCTTCTTGCCCCGTCCTGTAAGTTAGCGTTGGGGGGTTAATCTCAAGGTGGTGGTTTGAGTTGCTGCTCCGGGTAATCTGTTGGCTAGTATTCCTTCCTTTCTACCCCCCCTCCGCTCTTTTTTTCTATGCCCCTCCCTCCCTTTTTTTCCCTTTCTCCTTCTTCTCTTTCCTCTTCCTCTCCTTCTTCACATATGTGTATTGAGAACCATATTTTTCTCTCTTTAAAAAAAGTTTTTTAATGTTTATTTATTTTTGAGAAGCAGGGGGCAGAGAGAGGGAGATACAGAATTTGAAGCAGGCTTCAGGCTCTGAGCTGTCAGCATGGAGCCTGATGCGGGACTTGAACTCACGAACCATAAGATCATGACCCGAGCTGAAGTTGGACGCTTAACCAACTGAACCAGCCAGGTATCCCATTTTTGCTTTTGAGTATAGGTTTTTTTTCTTACAAGCCTTGATTTTTTTTTATTATTTATTTTTTACAAAGCTTCACTTTTAAAAGTTGCCTTTCATTAATGGTACTGTTTTATATAATAACAGCAAGCATTTGCTTTTCACCTTAGTATGATTGCTAAATGTATATAATCATATTACAATTGTGTGATGAAACAACAGTTCTAGCTGCATCCATTAGGTTTTGAGAAAACATCGGAGCCTACAAATGCTGCTAAATGTCTTGTATGTGACTATAAAAATTGACAGCTTCCAAGAAACTTACCTTACACCTCTGATTAATTCAAATCCAAAGGGAAATAAAAACCTACAAGTAACTATTCCTCTAATAGCAGTTATCATAACTATGTCTCTACTTTGGTGATTCTTTTCCTTTGAAAGCTATGATCTAATTCTAATTTGGCTTTTTAGCATGTAAGTAACTTAAGTGAGGGCTTACAAATTATGAAATAGGCTCCACTTTCCTTAATATACTATGAATATTTGGCCTAAACAAAAATTACCTAATTATACACCTGTCTGGAGAATAGTTACCCTACCTAGGAGAGAGAGAACAGAGAAGGGACAGTGGACCTAGGTGGGAGGGGTATATTTGGGGAAAAGGAATAACAGCATTCATTCTATAGGAAGTATGGGGAAAAAAGCATAGCTCTTAACTTTAGGTGGTCTAGACCTAGGTTGAAATATGGCTGCCTTTACTTAGCTCTATGGTCTTAGCTAATTTACTTAATCTTTCTTAGCTTCATTTTCTTTTGAAAATGGGGGCAATAATATTTGAGAGAATTCTTGGTAAATTTGATGGGATAGCAGTAGAAAATCATCATTAATACTCCAACACTATTATCATGTTCACACACACACGCACGCTCGCGCACACACACACTTTTAAATCTTAGTGTTCATTTTTTATCAAAGTTATCCATTCATACTATCTAAAGCTTTTTATGATAAACAGTTCGAAACACTGGAAGGTGTGCCCACCATGTTATCATGCTATCTTCCCTCACTATTCAATGTTAGAATTTCTTTCTCTCTTTATTTCAATTGAGTGTCATTTTCTAGATCTCATATTGCTCTTTTTATATACTGGATTCTTCCAGTGTTTTCCTATCCTGTTTTGTTTTCTAAACAGAAATATATTGCAACAACAACATTTATTTTTAAAAATTCCTTTTCTCACAGAACTAAAACAATACCTTTGCCACAGATTAGGTTTCATGAAACTTGGACCTATTTTTCTTCTATTATTTAGTTAGTGTTCCTATGCCAGTGCTGAATTCTTGTAATTCCAGGAGATTTATAACAAAGTTTTAGTATTTAATTAAGCAGGTCTTCCCTCATTTCCATGTGTATTTGTTCTGAGGACTATTAAATTATTTGCTTCAGGTACCACCCAAAAATAAAATATCACAAACAACCAAGCTAAAAAAACCCCAACAGCCCTTCCTCTTGGAGGGATTTTGATTTATATATATAATTTTTGGGGATTTAGAGTTTTATCATGACTCTATGTAGAGATACCTTTTCTTTTTTAAAATTCTTATTATTATTTTTAAGTAATCTCTACACCAAAAATGGGGCTTGAAGTTGCAACCCTGAGATTAACAGTCACATGTTCTACCAACTGAGCCAGCCAGGCGCCCCTCCAGATTTCTCTTCTAGCTCCATTTCTAATTGGTTCTTAAGGAGAAAAAGTTATTTATTTTTATATATTTGTCTAGTATGCAGCCACCTTAAACTTTTTCATAATTTATATTGGTCTTTGACACACTGCGGTGCTGTCCAACAGAAATACAATGCAAGCCACACACACACAATTTAGAATTTTCTAGTAGCCATGTTATAAAAGTAAAAAGAAAACAGGTGAAAACTATTTTAATATTATATTTTATTTAGCCCAATACATTCAAAGCATTATCATGTCAACTAGATTATACAAAGTTATTAATGAGATGGCTTACATTTTTGTTTGTTTAAACCAAGTCTTTAAAATCCCATATCTGTTTTATACTTGGGGCATAGCTTGGATCAGCCACTTTTCAAGTTCTCATAGATACATATGGTTAGTGGTTACCATATTGGAGAGTGTAGCTTTCAGATTTTCTATATATACAATCCATGCAGTCATGTTTTTATAAAGCACATAATTTATAAATATAGTGTCCTCTTCCAAAATCATGATTTTATTTCCTGTCAGGAAAATCTCTCTAAAAACACTAACAAATGATGATGATAGCAAGCATCCTTGTCTTCTTCCTTATCTTAATAACCATGGTTTTAATTAAGTGCTTAATTTTTAAATAAGAATTCTTTTTTAAATAGTTTCCAACGGACTTAAACATACGAAGCACAACTGAGGAGGGCACCTGGGTAGCTCAGTCCGTTAACTGACGTCGGCTCAGGTCCTGCGCTCCCAGTTCTTGAGTTCAAGCTCTGCATCAAGCTTTCTGCACTGAGACGCCACTTTGGATTCTCTGTCCCCTTCGCTCTGCCCCTCCCTGGCTTTCTCTCTCTTACTCTCAAAAATAAATAAACATTAAAAATTAAAGAACGGAAGAATTTTATTTTGATTTATTTTATTTTGGGGCAAAAAGATTTTATTAAAGCACAGGGACAGGACCCATGGGCAGAAAGAGCTGCCTTTAAAAAACTTTTTAATGCTTATTTTAAGAGAGAGAGAGAGAGTGAGCAAGCGAGGAGGGAAGGGGCAGAGAGACAATCCCAAGCAGGTTCCACATTGTCAGTGCAAAGCCTGATGCAGGGCTTGAACTCACAAACCATGAGATCATAACCTGAGCTGAAATCAAGAGTCTGATGCTTAACCAACTGAGCCACCTAGGCACCTCTGAGAACTGAGAAACTTTAATTGCCTGTTGTCATTTATTGATATATGTTTTTAATCTGTTGATAGAATTAATTCTGTTGAGATTTCCTAATACAGAACAACCCTTTCATCTCTGTAACAACCATGCTTGGTCATGATTTATTATTCTTTTATTTATTTTTTCAATGTTTATTTTGTTTTTGAGAGACAGTACAAGCGGGGAAGGGCAGAAAGAGGGGGACAGAGGATCCAGAGTGGGCTCTGTGCTGACAGCAGAGACCCAATGCAGGGCTTGAACTCGAAAACCAGGAGATCATGACCTGAGCTGAAGTTGGATGCTTAACCAACTGAGCCACCCAAGCACCTGATTTATTTTTTTAAAATTCAACTTGCTTATATTTTAAATTATTTTAGATACTTATTGATTCAGTTCGTAAATACTTTATTTAGGCTATTTATGTTCATACTCCTTATCGAAATAAGCCAATAGATTTATTTATTTTGGCAATATCTTTACAAGGTTTGGATCGTATGGGGCACCTGGCTGGCTCAGTTGGTGGAGCACGTGACTCTTGATTTCAGGCTCATGAGTTAAGCTCCACATTGGACACAGTACCTACTTAATTAGAAAGAACAACAACAACAAAGACAAAACAAGGTTTGGATAGTAAGTTTATCTTAGTTCCAAAAAGTGAAAACATTCTCTTTTTCTAGCCTTAAGAATAGTCCTCGAGAATTTTCTGTTTTGGGGAGTTTATGTAAAATTCAGATGCAAAGCTATTTGGATTTGGTACATATTTTAAAAGTTACATTTCAAATTCATGTCTTAACTCTATTGCTATTGATCTGGGTTTCAACCTCTTCTTGGATCAATTTAAAAATTTAAATTTGCTGAGAAAGCATCCATTTCCTCTAGATTTTCAATTTCACTGTCATAGCATTGCAAACAACATTCTTTTAAAAATACCATAGAAATTTTCAAAAAAGAGAAATCTGTAGAAAATCTGTAGAGGCAGAAAGCACGAAAGTATTTGTTAAAGTCTGCGGTGGACACAGGGGGATGAAAACTAAAGGGTATGTGGTTTCACTTTGAGGTGATGGAAATTGATGGTGGAGATGAAACACAAAAACGCGAACACACTAAAACCCACTGAATTGTGCACCTGAAATGGCTCAATTGTGTAATATGTGAATTATAACTCAACAAAGATGTTTAAATTTAGAGGGCACCTGGGTGGCTCAGTTGGTTAAGCCTCCGACTCTTGTTTTCGGCTCAGATCATGATTTCACAGTTCCTGAGATCAAGCCCTGTGTCAGGCTCCAGGCTGTCAGCAGAACCTGCTTGGGATTCTCTGTCTCCTTCTCTATTTTTCCCACCCCCCATAACTCTCAAAAATAAATAAAATTTAAAAAAAATGTTTAAATTGAGGAAAACATAAGCTCCAAACCACAATGGGATATCACTGCACATGTATCAGGATGATTGTTATTAAAACAAAGTGTCAGTGAGGATCCAGAGAAATTGGAAGTCTTTTGGTTCCAATTTGATTCCAACACTTGGTAGGGCTGTAAAATGGTGCACCTGCCCTAAAAAGCAGTGTGGCAGTTCCTCGCAAAATTAAAAATTGTAGTGCTATGCAATACAGCAATCTCACTGCTGGGCATACATCCAAAAGAAAAGCAGGGTTTGCTTTGAAGATACCTGAATATCTAGGAGGTAGATATTCATCAATCTTCATCAACGGATGAAAGGATAAATAAAGTGTTGCACATCCATACAATGGAGTATTATATGTCTTAGAAAGAAAATAAATTCCAGATGAATCTGAGGGCATTATGCTAAGTGATAAGAGGCCAGGAAAAAAAAAAAAGACAGATGCTGTAGGATTTAACTTTTTTGATATCTAAAAATGATCAAATTAATAGAAACAGGAAGTGGAATGGTGGTTACCAAATACTGGGGGCAGGGGAAAATGGGAATTGTTTGCAGAGTTTAGATAGTTCTGCAAGATGAAAAGTTCTGGAGATCTGTTTTGCATCAAAGTGAATATACTTAACACTAGACCAAGCTATGAACTTATAAGTGATTAAGATGGCAAATTTTATGTTATGAGTTTTTTTTACCATACACAAAAATCTATTAATCTCTTCTGTATCTATTGTCATAGTACCTTTCAAATTCCTAATGGTATCTATTATTTACTACAAAACACTTTAAAATGTAGTAAAACATAGAGAAAAATGAATAATCCAGAAGTGTACTGACCAATGAATTTTCACATAGTGAACACATGTAACCATTATCTAAGTCAAAAAATAAACAATCACTATTCTCCCAGAAGTCCTCTACATGGTCCCTCCCAAATGTCTTTCTCTCTCCTTCATAAATACAGTCACCATACTGACTTTTTATATTATATATTTTTTAAATTTTTTAATGTTTTATTTATTTTTGATACAGAGAGAGAGAGACAAAGCATGAAAGGGGGAGGGGCAGAGAGAGAAGGAGACACAGAACCGGAAGCAGGCTCCAGGCTCTGAGCTAGCTGTCAGCACAGAGCCTGACGCGGGGCTCAAACCCACGAATGTGAGATCTGACCTGAGCCGAAGCCGGAGGCTTAACCGACTGAGCCACCCAGGCGCCCCTTATATTATTTTTTAATGTTTATTTATTTTTGAGAGAGAGACAGAGTGTGAGCAGGGGAGAGGAAGGGAGAAAGGGAGACAGAATCCAAAGCAGGCTTCAGAGTCTGAGTTTTCAGCACAGAGCCCGATGTGGGGCTCAAACCCACAAACCATGAGATCATGACCTGACTGAGCCACCCAGGTGTCCTGCCACACTGACTTTTGTTTTTTATTATTTTTAAAAATAGTTTATTGTTAAGTTGGTTTCCATACAACACCCAGTGCTCTTCCCCACAAGTGCCCTCCTCCATTACTACCACCTCTTTTCCCCCCTCTCCCTCCCCCTTCAACCCTCAGTTCATTTTCAGCATTCAATAGTCTCTCAAGTTTTGAATCCCTCTCTCTCCCCAACTCTCTTTCCCTCTTCCCCTC